>NC_081224.1:10840491-10955491 GCF_902713425.1 Acipenser ruthenus | reverse complement strand
CTTCTGCCAAGCCACACATACAAACAAATTATTAAATCTGAGAATGAATCAGAGGTAACATTTTATATTAAGGTGCTGCTCAGTAATGTTTTATAGATGGTCTTATAAATATATAATAGATGCTTAATAACTGTGTTATAAAGTGTTAATAAAGTATTATAGACGGTTTATAACCATGTAATAGCCATAGACAGGATTAGCCACCTATTGTACTTGCTTAAATGTAATCCCGTTTATGGCTATTGTATGGTTATAAATCATCTATAACACTTTATTAACACTCTATAACACAGTTATTAAGCATCTATCATATATTTATGAAACATTAATAAAACATTAATAAGCAGAACCTTAATATAAAGTGTTATCAACTGTATAATTACATTTCTACTAGACGTAACATGTTTTTAAGCTTCTAACTTTGGTAAAATATGTTTGGGATTGTTTTGTGTTTTTAAATATTAGGGCATTTTGATTTTAAAATCAGGGCGCGTCGTTCTAAATTGGTAGTTTGCATTAATAAACAAATTTCGAGCAGGCATTGAACAATGCAGTGGATTTAGCTTCAAATCCAACTATAAGAATCATATTATTATTATTATTATTATTATTATTATTATAAAAAGGCAATCAGAAAATAAATGTACTGGATATTATAAAGTCATGTATAATTGATGACTGATATTCTATATTCATGTAGTCATATTTTCCTAGTAACTTTTATTGTGGTATATACAGTAAATACAAGTATATATATGAAATCAAAACAACATTTTTGCAGAAATAAAAATTGATTCTAGTTTAATCTGCATTTTTTAACCCACACAGTTTTCTATTCTGCATCGCATTAAAATTGCGGGGGTCGCTACATGTTTGACAAGGACTGGAAAAAAAAAAAAAAGCCTTCACTCTTTCCTGCTTCAAGATGTGGTGTCTCTTCAACCATGAAAAGGAAAATGAAGCAACCACACTCACTGAATATTTGCATAGTCACAATGATGGGTGTCTGTGTAGAAAAAAGAATCTAAAGTACACGACCTGTTTCAAGGGAGAAACCGCACTTAATCTAATGATCTTTAATAGCAATGTTACAGCGACTTTACCGTGGCAACGGTTCGGGGTTAGGACGGGGGTTAGTCGAGGTCAGCTCTGATCAAATGAGACCGGCCCTGGTAGAATAGAGGAGCCACAGCGATATGAATTAGCACCGTGAAAACATTATTTGAGTCTCCTCTCGAAACTCTACTCAATTAAAAATATTTTTGCTAGGCCTATTATTTTGTGTTTATTTTATGATGGAGTGTTTGAGTGAACGAATTCATATCGCTGGTTAAAGAGCAAAGTGTTTCTCTATTTTATATCGGTCCAGCTGACAAAGCATGCAGGTGCGACAACTGCATAAAAGAACCCTGCTTAAAATCTTGTAGATTAATCACGCTGTATTTAAAAATAGAAATATCACGATTTAACAATTTTTTTTTTTTTTTTAAAGCAGAAACTAGCGTTGTCACATTCAAAAACGATCATTTTTCTCTACAGTTTCAGCATGAAACTTCCCAGAAATCGTGAAATCTTTGATAAACGTGAACAAAAATATGAGTCAAATAAGTACTCATAATGTCAAGTACGAGACATGCCTGTAAGGAACGTTGTCCATTGTCGTTGCTGTAGACACACAGCTGCAAGGCAGCGAAACTGTCTGACGAGATTTTGCAAATGCGCGAATGTCCGCTTATAACAAGCAGGATTGGGCTTGTTTTCTTGAGAGTCGCGTGTTGGTATTTGACATGGGTTGTGCTTGTTTTGGGCTTGTTCTGAAAGGCAGTGCCGGCTTTTTTTTTTCTCGTGAGAATTGGCAACACTGAGAGACACACTATTGAGAAGCCGCTGCTACATCATAATCGATTAAAAAATAGTCAGGTACTAAGTAAATTAACTTAATGCATCAGAATTCTCAAGAATTTCACTGGGCTTTATCTCAAGCTATTTAGTATGATTACTGGGAAAGTCTGATTGAGTCATGCGTCTTGCTTTGGAGGCAGGAGTGTACTGTCACCAAATCAAATATTCTATTTAAAAAAAAGTTATTCTTTTCTTTGAACTGGGATGAGAAGCAATGCCCTTAATAGTTTATGGAAATTCTAAAGGTCATTAGGGTTAGATGACAAACCTT
Organism: Acipenser ruthenus; assembly: GCF_902713425.1. Taxonomy (NCBI): domain Eukaryota; kingdom Metazoa; phylum Chordata; class Actinopteri; order Acipenseriformes; family Acipenseridae; genus Acipenser; species Acipenser ruthenus. The sequence continues at coordinate 10,953,318 of NC_081224.1, read as the reverse complement.
TACATTAAAATCCAGCTGCCAGAAATGCCCCTTCTGTAAAAACCTTTTCATTCGCCATTTTATAGTATATTTCAATGTACCAGAGACGAGAAATATCAGCACACTAAAACGTATTATATAATATAATATTGTAGCGTGCACGGGGGGAATTCAGCAGCAGGGCTGGTAGGTGACGTAATCACACACGAAGCCCGATATACGCTCCTTGCAAAGGATCCGGCTCTTTCGTATAGCAGTATCAGCACTATGCTTTAGTGCGAGAGGTCCCGGGTTCACGCCCGCCCTCCGCCTGTGTGTGGATTGCCTCGCCCTGTGTGATGCGCCTGCCTGCGTTAACCGACCACCATCACAAAGCGCTTTACAGAGGTAGGCTGTGAACTGCGCATTATATGCAGAGTCACTTACAATAGGACATTGATTTAACATCTCATTATTATTTTTTTATTATTATTTATTTCTTAGCAGACGCCCTTATCCAGGACGACTTACAATTGTTACAAGATATCACATTATTTTTAACATACAGTTACCCATTTATACAGTTGGGTTTTTACTAGAACAATCTAGGTAAAGTACCTTGCTCAAGGGTACAGCAGCAGTGTCCCCCACCTGGGATTGAACCCACGACCCTCCGGTCAAGAGTTCAGAGCCCTAACCACTACTCCACACTGCTGCCCCATCTCAAGGAGGTTAAGTGACTTGTTCAGGGTCACACAGTGTATTGTACATTATCTAATTAAATTCCTTTTAAAACTACGCATTGTAGGTCATTCATGTTATGGTCGTTTTTTGTAACTATTGGTTCATTTACTTTTTCTGTGTGTTATGCTTGAGAGGTGATTCTGTATTCTTGTATATAACAGTGTGCCTGTCTCTCCTACATATTTTATTTTGTTACATTTTTGACAAAATATAATAATATAACTTGATATAAAGTCACATCCCAATTGGATCATATTAACAGCAAGTACACTTGTAATCTCGCCAGGAGTGAAGATTGTGCCCTCTGTCAATGATAGAGTATTCTAAGCATATGAAACCACATCAGGTTCTGCATAAACAGATGATATACTTTAATGCTGCTGGCGGTCCTGACACAGTTTATTATTAGAGGTAGCCAGGGAACCCTTAAGAACATAAGAACATAAGAAAGTTCACAAATGAGAGGAGGCCATTCAGCCCATCTCGCTCGTTTGGTTGTTAGTAGCTTATTGATCCCAGAATCTCATCAAGCAGCTTCTTGAAGGATCCCAGGGTGTCAGCTTCAACAACATTACTGGGGAGTTGGTTCCAGACCCTCACAATTCTCTGTGTAAAAAAGTGCCTCCTATTTTCTGTTCTGAATGTCCCTTTATCTAATCTCCATTTGTGACCCCCTGGTCCTTGTTTCTTTTTTCAGGTCAAAAAAGTCCCCTGGGTCGACATTGTCTATACCTTTTAGGATTTTGAATGTTTGAATCAGATCGCCGCGTAGTCTTCTTTGTTCAAGACTGAATAGATTCAATTCTTTTAGCCTGTCTGCATACGACATGGCTTTTAAACCCGGGATAATTCTGGTTGCTCTTCTTTGCACTCTTTCTAGAGCAGCAATATCCTTTTTGTAACGAGGTGACCAGAACTTTCTTCTACACATCCAGTATCAGGTTCTGGAGCGTGTGTAATGGTCTGGTGCACGTTACAGGAACAATTCGCTCCGGTCAGGTGGGGTTCCGGTTAGATTCTGTGAGATGCTTTAAGTAACGAGTCATGACTCAGGGTTTTAAAAACCTTCTGGTACAGGAAGCAGCGCCCCTTCCCTCTGCCCTTCTCATTGCTTAGTGTGTTTCTAATCTGATTCCTTTACTTTCTTGCAATTTATGAGTCACTTAGACAAAAATAAAGCAGCTAGCGTGATTACGCAACCCTGGCATGTTTCGAAAGGGCGTAGACGCCAGGGATAATGTGTGGATGAACTGTTCTGCTTGTAATTCTGCAAAACTTCTAGATACTCATTACTGGAAAAAAAAAATCATTGTAAAATATGTATAAATACTAAACAGCAATTAAATGTGTCAAACAGTTTTTATATTATTGAAAGACTTCTAGTCATTTATCAAAAAGACACCTTTTCTTAAATAGTCGTATATATATATATATATATATATATATATATATATATATATATTACTATTGACAAAATAAACCTCCTATATCTGATACCTTAATGACCTGCCAGTTTGCAGCAATATGACTCCAAACATCCTGCTGGGCTGATAGAAATCAAACCGGATCTACAAAACCAGGTCACACAAACCAATGGAGAGATACGACACTCGATGCTGTACTTTATCTGATAAGCTCCAGGTGCTAAATCTTCTGTTAACCGTATTGAGTTTCCATTTGTTTTCATTACTGATTGTGTAGAATGTCTTTGAAACACACACTGGTCTTTTGTATTTATTGCAAACAAACTACGTTTTACCAGGCAGGCTTTTAAACTGCCTTGTCTTTCCAGAGTCATTTCACCTGGACAATAAAATTGACCCCGCACCTTCACTGGCGTCATTGCTGTCAATAACCAATCAGCTGCTTCCCTTCTTGACTAAGGCCTAGACACTGAGCTTCTTTAACCTAATGGGGTGTTTTTTCATGACATGTCCTCTATATACCTGCTAACCTCTTAGATTTCTATGATGGTCAAGACCCCAACCCCAGATTCATTTCTGATCACTCGTCAACAGAGTTGTAATAACTCGAATCAATGACTCGACTCGGAATCAAGTCGCAATTTTTCGTGACTCAACTCGACTCGACTCGAGTCATTGCCATCGAATGACTCGACTTGACTCGAGTCCCTGCAAGCAAAGACTCGACTCGCCTCGAGTCCCTGCTCAAAAGACTCGACTCGCCTCGAGTCCCTGCTCAAAAGACTCGACTCGACTCGACTCCCTGCTCAAAAGACATGACTCGAATCGACTTCCTGCTCAAAAGATTCAACTCTACTCGACTTCCTGCTCAAAAGACGTGACTCGACTCAAGTCACTCAAAAAAGTTTCCATCTGACTTGAGTGATTAAATGATAAAATCAATAACGAACTTATTTCATTTTAAATACATGCAGCCCCTCTCTGACACACGCAGTCATCTTGTCATTTTGCACATAAACAGGTTCCTGCCATGGTGGTTAAGACCGTTGCTAAGGAAATAGAAAACACCTTCCTAGCCTATAGCACCGTTCTGTGATCATAACGTCACAAGCAGCAGGGAGCCCGGGAATCAAAATGTGTAGGCGGGAAGCAAAAATAGATTTATGATCACTGATCACAGAAAATCCTGTGGAAAATCCTGAGTGATTTTTGAGTTTTGTCACAGATACGAAAAAAAACAAAACAACAACAGCATGGAGAGTACACTAAAAGTACCTGCGGTGGTGGAGTTTGCTTTTAATAATTATACAGTCGACCTAGAGAGAAACAAGCAGGCTGCATCCTGCCAGCACTGTAAAGCGACCATATGAATAAACTGCATTCAAAACATAGCGCCGGTAACTGCCACTAATTTATATCGGTAGGTTTTTAGTTTTTTCAACGGCTAAAATGACTGAATTCATTAAAAACTCACAAAGCAACAGCTGTATTTTTCCAAAATGGGTAGTTGTTTTTTTTTTGTATATGTATATTAAAGGCTAAGGCGTGACTGGGGAGAAAGTTTAAAAGTTTTTTTCAGTACAGTATTTTGTTTTGTTCTGCCATTAGGACTCCAATAGACACCTTTTGATAATGTTTTGTGCTTTTGTGAAACAGTATCTGTTGCTTAAAAAATGTCTCGTTGACATTTAATGGAAAAAGACACTCCATAGCTCAGCTGACACCAAGAGGAGAGATATGTAGTACAGATTCTATGTTACCTGTGAATTACTTAAAACTGAATTATATAAAATGCTGCCTCAGTTTCTTTATTTTTCTATTTGTCTCCTATGTGTCAAAACCTTGAAGTAATATCTCAACATGAAATTAAATGCCACCAGATTTCCTTTCATTTGGTTAATGTATCTGAAACAAAACTATAAGGGGCAGTGTTGAAGTGAGAAAATATTTAGATATGTTCTTTGTTTTGTGATATCATTCTTTACTAAACAACCCAATTGAGCACAGAGAAATGGGTCTTTATACAGTGGCTTGTAAATAGATCAAGGAATCAAATTGGCTGAAATGGACAAAACAAAGCAGAAACTGTGGTCTTTTAATGGCGAGCAAAAGTGGGGTAAGTATGACCACATTATTGTGCATCCTAATTTTGTATTTGTAACAGATTTTTTTTTAAATGTATAAATTGCTAATCACCTGTAAAACTAATCTGATTAAATCAAGATATCTTGAACTATCAGAACTAATGACTCCACTTGACTCGAGTCCCAGTTTTGGTGACTTGTTACAACTCTGCGTGTCACGCATAAATTCACTGACTTTAAAACTATGCAAATGTCCCATCTTCTGAAAGCAGAAGTTTAATATTTTCTTTCGATATGCCTAAAATAATGAGTGATCTCTGCTTGGGATATGCGGTATGTGGTTAACGATATGGATTTCGTTTTCGTCCCTTTTGGTTGTGGAATTGTTTTCTTGTTTGGTAAATACAATTTGGTTAAATAATAATATGGTCAGACTCATCTAAGCTGGTGCCAGCGTGGTTTGACTTGTGCACCGCCCGCCTCTCACATCTCTTGCCCTTTCTGTGTCTCATCTGTAAACCTCAAAGCTCATTGTGTGCATCCTGTTTTTGATTACCTCTTATCTCTGGGGTCTGAGGTTCAAATGCAATGCTTCTGCCAGTATCCGCTCTGTAACCTGCTCAAGCACGCCAAGGCTAGCATGCTAATGAACCTGCGTCAGGGCAATTTGATATTTCACTACACCCGCCCCAAGATTCTCAGAAAAATCAACAATCCTGTACAGTATTTGTATACTCAAACATTTTAAATTATGCGCTAGGGAGGCAAATAAGCTGATCCCTGGAGCCAGCATTACACTTCAGCCATCAACACCAGACAGAAGGATATCTACATCATCATATGGAAGGAAATGCAAATGGATGGAGACACAGATGGATCACATTAGTTTACTGTAAAGCTACGTCTTAGTTGGAGCTTATCTTGGCGAGATCCGAGTTCAAATCAGCATGAAGTTTTAACATCTGCTCTTGTGTAATGGAAATCATTATTATTATTATTATTATTATTATTATTATTATTATTATTATTATTATTATTAATTAGTCATTTAGCAGACGCTTTTATCCAAATCGACTTACAGAGACTAGGGGGTGAACTATATATATATAGATAGATAGATAGATAGATAGATAGATAGATAGATAGATAGATAGATAGATAGATAGATAGATAGATAGATATACAATACATAGAAAAATAAACAGATACCTAAATAGATGTATTTATACATTTGCTCACCTTTACCCATTTTGCTCAGAGTATCTTCTTGGTATTCTTCAATAGATTGTCGCCCAGTTCTCTCCGATGTGCTTTTGTCCTTGTACTGCAGAACGACTGGGGCTGGGCATTTGCTAGTTTCACCCTCTTGAGACCCCTTTACTCAATAACTATCTTGGTATCCCAGAATAGATAAGGGACCGTGTCATCTTCAGAAACTTGCAAACCTTTTTATTCAGTCCCACAGGTGCAGTGGCAGCCCAGATATTATTAATGATAAACTCAGCAGGGTTTAAATGAGTGAGCGGTGCTGAGTGAGCTGTTAAGCCTGGAACAAAGAAGAATTAGGGAGAGCGTGATTGAAGTCTTTAAAATCTTAAGAGGCATTGATATAGTTTACCTGAACCAATACTTTAAGTGCAGGACCAGAGGACACAGTTGGACATAAAATGGAGACAGAATTAGGACAGAGTATTGAGGGGATGGAATGGGTTACCTTGTCATGTTGCTGAAGGAGACTCTTCTTCACACAGAGAGTGATGAGGGGATGGAATGGGTTACCTAGTCATGTTGCTGAAGGAGACTCTCCTTCACACAGAGAGTGGTGAGGGGATGGAATGGGTTACCTAGTCATGTTGCTGAAGGAGACTCTTCTTCACACAGAGAGTGGGGAGGGGATGGAATGGGTTACCTAGTCATGTTGCTGAAGGAGACTCTTCTTCACACAGAGAGTGGGGAGGGGATGGAATGGGTTACCTAGTCATGTTGCTGAAGGAGACTCTTCTTCACACAGAGAGTGGTGAGGGGATGGAATGGGTTACCTAGTCATGTTGCTGAAGGAGACTCTTCTTCACACAGAGAGTGGGGAGGGGATGGAATGGGTTACCTAGTCATGCTGTTGGGGCAGAATCACTGGGATCCTTTTAGACACAACTTGACAAAGCTCTGAGATCAATCAGCTAGCAGGAACCGGACGCGCTGAGACGGGCTGAACGGACTCCTCTCACTGCTGAATGTTTGAATGCAGAGGATTAGTAGGGGGCGGGGGGGGGGGGGGGGGAGTTTTCTGTGAATGTTTAACTGATAACGAAACGCTGTAAAGTTTGAAATCTCTTTTCTAGATGTCAGCGTGGTAACGCTTACCTGGTGAGACCAGACGAGAAACAAGTCCCCACACAGTGTTTTATCATTGCGCACGTCTTTATTTCTTTATTTTACAAAACACAATTTATTGAAACTAGAAGCCAATATCCACACAGTCTGTGTTACAATCAGACTGCACATCACTTCACAAAGCTGCGATCTACAGTATACATTGAATGAGTCCGTGCTCAAGAGATTCTCTATATGAGAGTCGGCACATGCAATTGAAGGTTTTTTTTTTACTTCGTTGTAGTTTGCCGTTCCTTGTATTACACTAAAACCTCCATTATCTACAGCTCTGGCCAAAGGTTTTGCATCACCTAGAATTTTAGTAATAAAATAGTAATAATATATGAGTATAATTTAGATATTTTATTTAACATCATATGGAAAACCACACAGAGGTATGTAATTCAATATGTTAAGGTAACATTATTCAGCAGGTTTCATTCGACTTTATGAAGCACAATGTGTTCATTCTACAGGGTGATGCTAAACTTTTGGCTGTAGCTGTATAGTATTTGGGGCTGTTTATAAAATCGATTTCTTCTGATAATCATTAGGATACACTTCAAAACACAGGTACACTTAACTACACTGTAGCTGGAGTTCTGCCATATTTTTTAAGTACAACAAAATTATCTGGAAAACAACTTTGTCTAATGTGTTTTATTAATGTGTGGAGTTCCAGCCTCACTATCACATAATTCTGTGGCTTTTATCATGTAGTTAAATACCAGTCAAAACTAAGTGCAGTGTAACCATGTGTCTGTTAATGTACCTGTATTATGATTCATATCAGTAACAGCATCAGTATGTCATTACCAATGAGAAAAACTCCATTTCAGTGCAAACACTTTTAAATGAGCTCTATGTCATCACTCAAATAAAGACGCTAAAGAGTATCGTTTCTAAATTAAAAAAAAGAAAATACAAACATATCAATAATAATATTAATAATAAAAATATATATTTATAATAATAATAATAATACATGTAATAACAACACTATAAATGGCCTGAATATCAGGTTACACGAGTTTAAACATTCAAGGCAAGTACAAAACCAGATCTCCGCTTGCTTGAGAACTTGTTGAGAATGAACCGAGCTGACAAGCCTCATTGTGGGGCATGTGTGGCTTAGCTCTAACCAGAGTGAATCTGTTTGAAATGTACAGCACGAGGGTCGGTCTACCTATTCCCTTATATAAGTTCCCCATAGTAAAATCATAGCAAAGTGTAATAAAGCACAGTGAAAGCATATAAGGGATTCATTACTAAAAGGCAACAATTTAAAAACTTAAAAAAATATTTTTTTTTGATTAACTGGAGCACTTTAAGTAGCTTACTTGTCAAAGTGATTGAATCTGGACACATCAGAAACAAACAGTTCAAGGAATTACAATGTTACGAATGAAGAAACATTGCAGTCCTCAGTGGCCCCTGTGCTGTGGACTAGCATTTATCCGGAGGACAGAGATGTTTTTTAAAACCTTCTTTTCTGATCATTTGATCTCCCTGAACATTACCTCTCTAGTTATCAATGTAAATGCCGTTTAGTTCTTATTTCTTAATTTTTTTTAAGCCGAGTTTCAGCTGAGATTACTTTGTTGTCTTGTATTCATAAAGCGTGACTATTTTCTTAAAACAGCTAACCCCTGTACACACAATGTTCATTTTGTATAGATAAATAGATACTAAATGCAGAGATATAACTATTCTGCTAAAGAAAAAATAAATAGAAGGAAAAAAAGAAAAATTGCTAATAGAATTATGATTGTAGGATAACAGGCTTAATTATAATTTAAATAAAATGACTTCATTTGAGCTAGTTTGACTGAAAGCCGTCCCGGGAGGATGGTTCACCAAAGGTCATTTCTTTCTGTACAAAAGCTGCTTTAAAATATGATTTAAACACTGGATGCAACTTGGTAGAATCTTCAAAATGTTAGAAAAATTTATCTGAATTTTACGGGATACACAGGTAGAAATGATTTCTACTCTGAGGGAAAACAAAGCCACTTTTTCAGGAACAGCGACTTGAAACCTAACTCCAGGAGACCTAGTTTGAGATTGTGTATCAAACCCCAAGTCTCCCCTGGTGTGCCGTGCTACGGTCTGAAACCTCGTCTCCTGAAACCAAGTTCCAAGCCACAAAGTGGCTTTGTGTTCCCTCAGCTTGAAATGTAAACCCTGTTTTATATAATTCATTGTAGCTTAGCTCCGTATGTCCATTTAATTGCTAACTTATAGGATGTGCACTTAATGTACGTATCGACTAGACTCATTTGGACTAAGATCCCAGTTTGAGTTTCATGAAGAGGCACGAGGCATACAGGGGATAAGTTCCTTACCACGTGTGAATAGACACAGCATACAGTAACTATCGCCAGTCAAAACCTTCACTCCTACTTAGATGTAACATCAGATTACAGTCATCTTTACAGGAGAGCCTTTAATGGCCCTGATCCTTTTTTCTTAACGTCAAATTGGGTCTTGCAGGCTTCTGCCTGGCACTTACAAAGGTCCCTGTGATATCCTCTGATGCCCAGAGCTTTACCGGCTTCTCTTTGAAACGAGAAAGCAAAAGACAAGAGGAATACATGGCAAGTCAGTATGAGAAGGTACTGTACCAGCGCTGTGGGGGGAGGAGAGAGGGGGAGGGGGTTAAATCAGATAGGCTCCAAAGAAATTTTCAGTGCTCCCCTGCAATCGGATGAGACTCTTTTCGTTCACCTTCACGAAGATCTGGTCGCCTTCCAGTAGGTGGAAAACCCCTCCCAGGAAACTGTTACCCAACAAGGAATCCTGGGAGCTGCTGCAGAAGAACTTCCTGTTCTCCATCAGCCCCAGTTCTCCTGAATATCTTTCAGTCATCTTATTGACGTAGTGCTTGAACATGCGTTTTTTCCCCTGGCACTCAATTTGTCCGTAAAAGACTTTGGAATAGATGAAGTAGTGGCCCTCCTTTCTGATAACCAGGGCTCCATCCTTGTAGTCAATATCGAAAGTGAAGGCGTCTCCATTCTTAGCTTCCCAGTGCAGTGGACCATCGCCAGAGGTACTGCAGTTACACCCTGGAGACCAGGAAGCATTCTCATTAGCTCACTTGCATTTCAAAATGTAGGCATATTATCTACCCTGTACCTAACATAATATATGAGAAAACAAAAACGGAGCCTTGCATAGCTGTGCTGTAGTTTGCAATGCGTTCATACAAAATGTATTCTGCGAATGAAGGATATGAACGGAATTCGTGTTTAACATACACGAATTCCACAGAACATATAGATGGCCCTGCTTACAAAACGTTCCTCGTTCCATTTACATTTAAATAATTTAGATCATCATTGATTCACACAACAAGAAAGAGCAACAGGGCACTGCAATAAGTGTGCGCAGCAAAGCAAGCGACAGCCGCAGACGTGCAGGAATGGATTAGCACAGAGCCCAGAGTTTGCACAGGATGCTTCGTACCACAAGCTTCAGGGCTGAAATACACGCTTGATTTAGGGCTGTGCTGATATAAGCGCACACCACTGTGGTTCTAGCACCTCCGGTCTGTCAGCAGAGAAGATGAGATGGAAGAAGGAAGATGTAATGGCAACTTTAAAACGTCTCACTCTTGGTAAGCCCCCTGCACTTCACCCTCTGTACTCATGCATTGACAGAACTGTGATTGAACCAGTTACAAACTTCTGCTTGCAGATCATTGTAAACTGACTGGTCCTAGTGCAGGAGACTTTACCCAAATTACTTGGTCCACCGTACTGTACTTTAAATTAAAGTTTGAATCAAACCCAGTGGGATCCCCATTGCATTGCCTTTGCAGTGCCATTACTGCATTGCTGTTGAAGATCATTGATACATAGACTTGCTTTCTCCCCACCGCCCTATTGGGCAATAAAAAGTGCTTAAAGCTGCTTGAAATACAGCAGTGTGTCTGCAGAATGACATTATCACAACTAGATACACACAGCGTACAGTACAGACATACAGCCCTGTGTCTGCAGAATGACATTACCACAACTAGACACACACAGCGTACAGTACAGACATACAGCCCTGTGTCTGCAGAATGACATTACCACAACTAGACACACACAGCGTACAGTACAGACATACAGCCCTGTGTCTGCAGAGCGACATTATCACAACTAGACACACACAGCGTACAGTACAGACATACAGCCCTGTGTCTGCAGAATGACATTACCACAACTAGACACACACAGCGTACAGTACAGACATACAGCCCTGTGTCTGCAGAGCGACATTACCACAACTAGATACTACAGTGTAGAGTACAGACAGCTTGTAAATAAATAGACAGAGGGGACTGTTCATTTGAACTCAACACCTTTGGATTTCCATTCTGCCATAGTTTAAATCATTATAATAGGATTCTGAATGCCTGGCTTGTTACATATTGTTACTGAAAGAGACTGCAGAGTGTCACTTGCTCTGTGAGATCTGCGATTTCCATCATTCTGATCTAGACCCCACTGTCTGCAGTGTCCAAACAATACACTGAATCCATGTCTGAATCGTGGATTTCTGAAATACTGCGATTAGATGTTTGCTGTTTCCTTACCTGTGATGTGAGCGGAAGGCTTTCCTGGTTCTTTTTTATCTGAATTGAAAAAAAATATATACATGTGGATCAATATCATTGTTAAAGAGACTGATTACAATTATAAAGCAGAACTAAAATATAATCAGTGCTGAAACTAAGAGGAAACTAAAGAGACATGAGAACAATGTTTCAACAAGAAATGTCTTTTATGGTGCAAAAACTGTTTTGCTAACCTTACCACATTAATCATTTTCGATCGTTCCTAATTCATAACCCTCGCCTCTATACATCCCCTTCGGTCACACATTTTTAATTACATTTTTAGAAACATTAAAACAGTTTGTGTGAACTCTGTGGAGTTTAAAAAGTTGCCCTGCCAAACAAAAACAAAAAAACGAAAATACATGCATTGTAAAATACATACATAGATAGGAAAACATGGTGCAATTGTGCACACAGTGACTGAACGGGATACAACACTGCTGTTAGTTATATGACATGGCTGTTGGTTTGTGTATTTATGTGAATAGCAATACCCATTTTATATCTTTTTAGGGGAATAAGGAGTAATGCTGTTTTTGAACTGAACACCGTGTAGAATTCATAACATCTTCAATAAAGACTGTTAATGTGCAGACGTGCTCATAAGAGATTGTTTAAAACATTTCTTACAAACCAAATGCACTGAAACTGGAGAATTGCTGTAAAAAATGAAAGAGCTTGAAAGCCATGCTGGAGGATGGTCCTGCAGTTGGACTCTGTTGTGTTGTCTGTTTCAAAGTGTTGTGAATCCTGCCTAGTGTTCCATTCAAATAAAGTGGACCCACATCATGCAAAGATGATAAATGATCAATTGTTCAATGGAGGTTTATTTCTGCGGGGTGTGGAACAAGCCTGGCTCAGGGTTATGTGAGTTTCTTCAAGTGTCAAGCCACTCTTACTGTGTACACATTGGTATGAACTTTACCTTGAATCCCAATCATTTTCTCAGTGTTGCTGGAAGCTGTGTCCTGCAATAAAAACATGAATTAGTAAACAGCATCTGATCGTGTTGCTGTTGTGTGTGTCAGCATGGCACTGCACATTCACACACCCATGAAGCATTGACATGTTGTAATGTACAGCTCTGGCCAAAAGTGTTGCATCCCCCTATAGAATGAACTAATTGTGTATCATAAAGTCTGAAACCTGCTGAATAATGTTAGCTTAACATATTGAACTACACACCGCTTTGTAGTTTTCCATATACTTAAGAAAAATGTGACATTTCTAAATCTAACATGAAATACTACTGTACTACTATTATGGCTTCCGGTAGACTGTTGCAATATCCTTTTGTAGTTTCTTTGATTACATGATGTGAAATAAAAGATTATATTCATATGTTTATATATATATATATATAGTTATGTCTCAATCCTAAAATTCTAGGTGATGCAAAACTTTTGTCCAGAGCTGTTCTCTATCATGTCTTCATATCACCTTTTTCTGAGTTCAGTAAAGTGCCCACAGTCACACTCTCACAATCACAAAAAAGCAACTTGTGAAGATCACACATTCACAGCACCCTGCCGTGCCAAATTACAACCTCAACATTTCAAACATGACAAGTAGAAAGAAACAGAAAACGAAAGGAGCAGAACGAAAACGCGAGCAAAGAGGAGCAAAAATCATCAAGCACTGGGGCCAAAAATCGCTCTTCCTTTCAGAGGCTTTCTATTTTTACATTTGAAATGCTTCACCAACGCTTTTCTCTGTGACTGGCTGGGATTACATTTCAATGCTGGCACTGCTATTCTTTAAAAAAAGAATCTAAAATGCCATTGTAATTAGTATTAGTGCAACAGAATTGGAATTGTATTACACATATTTCTAGTTATTTGGAACCTCTTTCAATTCTCTGTGAGTATAATGGAGCCATAGTTAAAATGTAATACCCTGTCAAAATCACCTACACCTTTGGCCAAAAATCGCCTAGATTTTTAGGATTGAAACATATATATATATATATATATATGAACATAATTTAGATATTTTATTTCACATCATTTGATCAAAGAAACTACAAAATGATATTGCAAAAGTCTACCAGAAACCAAAGTAGTCGTATAGCAGTATTTCCTGTTAGATTTCGAAATGTCACATTTGTCTATTTTTGTCAGTTTTTCTGTTAAGTGTACGGAAATCTGCAAAGCGGTGTGCAATTCAATATGTTAACTTCACATTATTTCAGCAGGGTTCATTCGACTTGATGAAGTCAAAACTAGTTCATTCTATAGGGTGATGCAAAGCTTTTGGCCAGAGCGATACAGTAAAGTTTGTCACTGAAAATGATTCCATGCGTATTTCACATGTAATTGCAGCTGGATGCATTGCTCTTAGAACACATTATTGAGATGAGAATGAGTGCAGCATTATTTTTGGTTAACCCCCCTCCCACAAGTTACTGTACAGTTACTAATGAAATGAGTAAACTAGGTGGATCTTGGTTTTGTAATTAAGATGTACAACCTCCAAAAAAAATTCTAATGTATGAGTTAGGGAGAGTGAAATTCCACCTCTTGCTGCTTATGACAGTACTACTGTACTCCCTGATTTGATACACCACATTGTTACACCATCAGGGCTTATATATATATATATATATCTGAGCACGCTCTCCTTAGCAAGATGACTCACTAGATTGTCAGTGTAAAAGCTGACCCCTACATGCACTGTGTCCTTGTTGATTTAACTTGCATTCTAATTCAATTATTGTATCCTAGTGTGGTCCTGTGACATCACATTCTATTAGGCTCTAATAATAGCAGATAATGTTCTTATTATATCAGTGTTTATGTGTGTGTTTGCTGCATGCACACACACACGCACACGCACACGCACACACACACACACACACGCACGCACACACACGCACGCACACGCACGCACACACACGCACACACATGCACATGCACACACACACGCACACACACACACGCACACACACACACACGCACGCACGCACAGTGCAGCTTGATTTTTATTCCATCAACCATTACCCTCATTCTGCCTATACATAATATAATGAATGGCTTTGCATTATACCCAATCCAATCACATTGTCTGTTATCATATCACATCCAAAGAGCCGGTACAGAGCTAGACTGACACATTCATATGCACAGTACCGGCACAAATTATTGAAACAGCCAATGATTTCCAGCAAGTCTAGGACTGGGGATTGCGTTGCCCGTGTTTCCTCACTCAGAGCCCTTACTTACTAAATACCTGCTATCTTTGAATAGATAACCGTCTCCTCTTTACAAAATATGCTCAATATTTTAATGAACAGGACATCTCACAGGTAGAAGGGTCCTCTGAAATGTTATATATATATATATATATATATATATATATATATATATATATATATATATATATATATATATATATATATATACTGTACATATATATATATATATATATAATACTTGATATATTTCAGAGAGTTAAATAAATAATTAAAACAATTGAAAACTGATTAAAAAGGAAAAATTAATTAGGAGAAAGTAGAAACGAATACTATAAAGAAAAATACAAGCACAATAATAATTAGCAGGGTTTTTTCTTTTTTTTGGCTTGTTTTTTATATATGAAGAACTCCCTCACGATCTCAGATAAATTCCGCTGCTGCTATTGTGGAAATCGCTCACCTAAATCAATCTAAGCAAACTATAATAACAAACACGGTTTTCACGCAGAGCTACTCACAGAGATGGCTACTGTTCTCCTCTCCAAGTCCCAGATAAAGTATCCCAGAATTCCCACTCCGGAGAGAGCCAGGAACACAAGCATGAAGAGCAGCCATTGCGCCGCGTTGCCATGGCGCCGTCTCCTTTGCTCCAGCGGGAAATTTGCTTTCCCGTCTACAACAAACACGGACGGGTACACCACGTTACTATCCGTCATTCTTCAAGCAGAAAACAGAGCTCCAAACCAGAAGCCTTGACAACTCAATCAATGAACAGCAACACAGAAATCTAATGTCTGCAGGGCTCACGTTACTGCTTGGGGCTTGGGGCTGTGCTGCTTATACACCCGTAGAGAAATTCACAGTTTCTGTGGACGCCTGCGTTATTTAAAAGGGAAGCCTGTGACGCCCACTTGTCGCTTGTGCTACACATACTGTGGTTAGCTTCCACATCTACTGGCCACCCTTTCTTCCTGCCTGCATGCTTGAACCGACTGTTAAAAAAAAGAAAGGTTTCCAGTTAATAACTAACACCCCGTCTGCAGCTGTAACCCGTTCTGTGAGCTCTTTCTCAGGCTCTTTCTCAGGCTGGGTTTCATTGCAGGCAGCACAGTGGTTCACAATATTCTGATTCCATTACAGTCCATGGTTTTATCTGTTTTTAGCTCTGTTGCTCTGCGTGTTAATAAAAGGCTTTGCTTGGAGAATTTGCTGGGCCGCGTGTCTGTGCGTCCCGATTCCAAACAAGACGTGTGAGGCTTTGGCAACACTGCTGGCTCAGTCTGGTTTTATTCTACTGTGACACAAGGACACAATAAGGTTACCTGTGTGAGGTGCAGCTGTATGTAAGATAAGCCCATACTAGACTTCTAGCAGAACAGTAAGAGTGGCGAATCATTGTTTTCTGTTGGGTCGGGACAAAAACTCCTTTTAAAAGGCTCTATTCTTAACAGAAAAAATATATATGTTGTAATTCATGCACGGCAGGCTGTGATTAAAATATATTAAGTGATAGTAGTTCATAAAATAATTCCATTGCTCTTGCAGGTCGTGTACTTCCATTCGTTTTAAAAGCCTCAACTGTCCAGTCTTGAAACTCATGTTACAGTAAACTTGACTCATTTTGTGTTGATATCTGCTACGACACTTGGCTCAAGAAATCTCGGTTTGCGAGTCTTGCTTTCAGGAAGTGTTGCACCTGGAGGGTGATAGTCCCCGCCCCCTTCAATGGCTTATTTCCTGTCATTAACCAACCAGCTGCTTCCCCAGTTGACTGACATGCTTTCAGCCAGTAACACGACCCAGAAGACACTGCTGAGGTAAAACGACCCAGAAAGTGTTCATAGATAACCCGAGAATAAGGCATAGAAACGGAGAGCTTCCCTTATCACTAGAACTGCCGTAGTTATACTCATAACTACAACCACCACCGGCAGTCATTATGATGGCTACATTTTAAACAACATCAATATTAAATGAAAGACCAACTATCAGATACAACTCAAAAGTTTTATTCAAACATCTGCACAGCCAAAACGTCGTATTTAAATGAACAATTAATCATAAAAGGGTTTATTTTCTAAATTGCCACATATAAAGCACTACTTCAAAAAATAAAAAAACGAGAATAAAATAAACATTTCAAAAGAAACTAATTTAAAATGAAAATCACACATGTTTTCTCTTGCGTGTGTGTGCCACTCGCAGCACAGAATCCAGGTTGAGCTGCTGCAGCCTGCTGCTTTGCAGTTTTCTGATCGAAATGTTTCTGCCAAATCGCTGTGGCTAGCTTCAAGATGAAATCTCTCCTACTGATATTTTCCCCGGTGCATTCCCTGTACATAACTAAATAATTGATGGATTGCCAGGTGCAGTAGAGATAAGAACTGGCTTGTATATAAAAATAAAATAGAATATTGCAGGTTATATTCAAAATAAAAACATGTATTGTAAAAGGCAGTCAAAATGACTTCTCTGGCGGTTCTAGGTAGAGGAGATTATATCTTCTTTATAACTGTGATCCTGCCTTTCAAATGCCATCAGGTTATTTAATACACGGGTAACACCTTATAGTAAGGTGCTGCTTATTAATGTTTTATAAATGTTTTATAAATATATAATAGATGCTTAATGACTATGTTATAAAGTGTTAATAAAGCATTATATATGGTTTATAACCATGCAATAGCCATAGAAGAAATTACAGTTTTATAAAGGGGACCATTTTAGCCACCTATTGTACTTTGGGATGTTTAAACATAATTCAATCTATGGCTATCGCATGGTTATAAACCATCTATAATGCTTTATTAACACTTTATGCCAGCAGTGTGGAGTAGTGGTTAGGGCTCTGGACTCTTGACCGGAGGGTTGTGGGTTCAATCCCCAGTGGGGGACACTGCTGTTGTACCCTTGAGCAAGGTACTTTACCTAGATTGCTCCAGTAAAAACCCAACTGTATAAATGGGTAATTGTATGTAAAATAATGTGATATCTGTATAATGTGGAACAATATATAATGTGATATCTTGTAACAATTGTAAGTCGCCCTGGATAAGGGCGTCTGCTAAGAAATAAATAATAATAATAATAATAATAATAATAATAATAATAATAATAATAATAATAATAATAATAATAATAATAATAATAATAGATATTAAGCATATATTGTACATTTATCAAACATTAATAAGCAGCACCTTCATATAAAGTGTTACCAATACATGTATTTAGGAAAAGTCAAGAACGGACAACCGTGTATCTTTCACACACGCAAAATGACTGCCGTGGTGTTAACCTAAAGTAGGACTGCCCTTGGCTCGTGGCTCCCTCGAGGGGGAGACTGGAACGCTGGAAAGAGAAAACTAAATAGACATGCAAGGGGACCAGGTGCCTCTAAGGTTCACTTGTCCCAAACGAGGACCCCCGGGTCCCTGCAACTGTGCCACCAATGCAAGGTTAAAGATTAGTCTCACCGCTCAGTGGAGAGGAAAACACCCCCTGTGGGAGGAAACCCTGGTGGTCCCAATGGAGAGAGAGACCCCCACTCCGGGCATGCTGACAATACTCTGTTGAGCTTTGAGAATCGAGCCCTACTGTACAGTGTGCGCAAAGGAAGGGTTAAGAAAGGTCCATGTTAGACCACAGCCTTGTTTGCAGTAGACCTTGCAGGCCACTGTTCTTCCGCATTGCTCTGTATGGTTATTCTGAGGTTTTGTTCTTGTTCTGCTAGCAATCTGTGTCTTTAGCACCTCCAGAGATCATCCATTCTGTGTGATGCACAGACCACGAAGTCACACAGAACAGTTCTGGTGATTCATCTTGGGATCATGTACTACCACAGAGGTGGAAGACCCACTCACTGATGTATTACTCATAGACTGACCTTTTATGGCAAGGGAAAGTTCAGGCCACGGAGTATCTCTCAAATCTAACTACTATTATGGCTTCCGGTAGACTTTTGCAATATAATTTTGTAGTTTCTTTGAATTACACCATGTTAAATAAAAGATTGAAATTATGTTCATGTATTTTTTTTTTAAATTATGTCTCAATCCTAAAATTCTAGATGATGCAGAACTTTTGGCCACAGCTGTACTCTATTAAAACTCTACTCCCTTATATTGTGAAATTTTACCTCTTCATTTCCAAAGCTCACCCTTTTAAATCACCACAATAGAGAATTGAAACCTGAAGCCCTAAGGTTCTGCTGCATTAAAACAAACACAGCTGTGCTTCAGCATTTTAATCTGGATCACCCTATATCCCCAAAGCAACGATCTCTAGTTTATGTTATCGTATTATTACACATCAGCTCAATTCTCACCCACTAAGCTGCTTGATCGTGTGGCAGATCTGTACAATAAGTATCGTTTGTCAATAATAGAAATGTCAGTTATCAACTCTGATTAACTATGTAACTTCTTGAAGAATGAAAGACAACCAGAAATCCATGGTTTCAATAGAGATCTGTGGGGGCGGCCCTTCAAACTGTGCTGCGTGTGAAATGAGTAAGAGACACTAACACGAGCACACAGTCTAAACGTTGGTGTGTTGCCTCATTCTGGCTCTCATGTTGCTTTTTTAAGATTTCTGTACTGTCCTCAAACCCCTCTCAGGAAATGAATCAACCGCAGAGCAAGTTGAACAAAGTGTTCTGCATTTAGTAATGATAGTTCCGTGTCACAGGCAGTTCTGCTCCATGACTATAGCGGCCACACTTTGGGAGGACTGATGATGACCGGAGGAAAAGGAGCAATTCTAATCCTGGCTTTCTACTAATCATAAAAAGAAAAAAAAGTGCATCATGTTCCAGTAAACCCTGTGGGAAGAGTAAACCCTCCACTGCTGGCCTCTGCTGGTTCCGGTGAGACAGTGTGGGCAGGGTGATCAGTCTCAGCTTGCTATGGGGGTAGGTGGTGTCACGCCAAAAAAAAAAAAACCCTCGACACTGGCAAGCAATAGCCTTTTCATCTCATTGAAGTTCATTGGAGTTGGTTTACTTGTGTATTGGTGACTCCATGTTAGAAATGAGGTGTCTGTACCTTTACATTTCAGGTTTGAATGAATGCAAGTTTGCATGCAGGGCTGTTAGGGTGCATGTAGTGGGGTTGACCTTGATGTAGCGGATACAGTAAGTGAGAATGTGAGAGAGACTGTAAGCAAGACTAAACAGCTGCACTATCCCTTTTACACTGTACACCTCTCAATACCGCGTCCTCCCAGCTGAGCCTTTTGAACCCACGTGTTGTGAATCTACAGTTAACACACAAGCCTTACACTGGCACGAGGCCAGCTACTGCTTCTGTTTTATTCGAAATATATTTGAGCTTGAAAAAAATGATTGGAAGAAAAAACGAGTGGCCCTATGTGATTGCGGTGTGTAGAGCAGAGAACAATCCTTACTCAATCGTGGGTTTCACAAGACCGAGGCCTGTCATTTAGAGAACTAGAAAGTATCTGGACAGAACAGAGTCGTTCTTTGTTTGGTATGGAAATAATGAAGGGTTCAGAATGTGTGAATAACCACAAAGCCTTTCTCATACAGTATTGAATCAAGCTGAGTCTTATTATATATCATGGGACAGAGAAGATAAAGATAGGACACGCTCACACTGTGATGTGAACCGCAGCAGCTAAACTGTGGACTGATAGACAGAAAAGTACCGGAAATCAACCCTTAGTTTGAAGTCTGTAAAGGTATAAATGAAAATACATTTCCAGAAAAGGGCATTTTACAAACTGAAAGTGTCCTGTTTTATGGGGATATTACATTGATGTTTTTTTTTTTGGTTTTTTTTAAGTTGTGCAAAAATCGAATTGTCCAAAATGTCACAAAATATAAAATATAATAATGACTATTAACACTAAAATCAAATTTACATTTTAAACAGCAACTGTTTAATGGAAGGATTGTTCTGTTAAATATGCAGCTCTGGCCAGTTTAACATCACCTACAGTTTTAGGGTTGAGACTAAAAAACTATTCAACATGAATTTAGATATTTTATTTATAATCGTGTAATCAAAGAAACATGATATCGCAAAAGTCTACCGGAAGCCATAATAGTAGTACAGTAGTATTTCATGTTAGAAACGTCACATCTTTCAATTTTTATCAGTTATAAGTCTATGGAAAAACTACAAAGCGGTGTGTAATTCAATATGTTAACGTATCATTACACAGCAGGTTCCATTTGACTTTATGAAGCCAAATTAGTTCAGCCCAGCCCCAGTCTGTCAGTAGCTCTCTGGTGATTACCACACTGGTGTTTCAGCAGCTTTGGGGCGTCCCTTTGGGCTGTGGTTTGCCTTTTGCTCCTTTGGTATCAATCCCAGCTTCAGGGTGTCAGGTTTGTACCCACGGGCTCTGAAAGCAGCATTAATCACTGACTCAGAGAGAGTCTGTCCTCTCACAAGGAGAGCCGCCTACAGCTTACAGTAATGCAAGAGGCAGCGTGTTTGCTTGCTTGCGAATACCATCATGAGAAGGCATTGTATTGTTATTGAGATAAACTGCAATTCCACCCGCAGAACAAATAAATAAATCAGGTGTGTGGGGGTGGGGGGAGAGTTTCCATGTCTGTTTTTTAGGTTAAATTAAAAAGTCATGCAGTCCAATGTCTTGATCAGTGTTAAACCAAGCAAGCTGGCAACTATTTTAACATTTTATTATTATTATTATTATTATTATTATTATTATTATTATTATTATTATTATTATTATTATTATTATTATTGAGAAACCTGGTAGCTGTGGTTTAAAAAGTCAGGACTACTAATAAAATATGTATATGTTTTTTTTTATCCCCTCCCCACTCTATGTGAAGAAGAGTCTCCTTCAGCAACATGACTAGGTAACCCATTCCATACCCTCCCCACTCTCTGTGTGAAGAAGAGTCTCCTTCAGCAACATGACTAGGTAACCCATTCCATCCCCTCCCCACTCTCTGTGTGAAGAAGAGTCTCCTTCAGGAACATGACTAGGTAACCCATTCCATCCCCTCACCACTCTCTGTGTGAAGAAGAGTCTCCTTCAGCAACATGACTAGGCAACCCATTCCATCCCCTCACCACTCTCTGTGTGAAGAAGAGTCTCCTTCAGCAACATGACTAGGTGACCCATTCCATCCCCTCCCCACTCTCTGTGTGAAGAAGAGTCTCCTTCAGCAACATGACTAGGTAACCCATTCCATCCCCTCCCCACTCTCTGTGTGAAGAAGAGTCTCCTTCAGCAACATGACTAGGTAACCCATTCCATCCCCTCACCACTCTCTGTGTGAAGAAGAGTCTCCTTCAGCAACATGACTAGGTAACCCATTCCATCCCCTCAGCACTCTCTGTGTGAAGAAGAGTCTCCGTCAGCAACATGACTAGGTAAGCCATTCCATCCCCTCCCCACTCTCTGTGTGAAGAAGAGTCTCCTTCAGCAACATGACTAGGTAACCCATTCAATCCCCTCACCACTCTGTGTGAAGAAGAGTCTCCTTCAGCAACATGACTAGGTAACCCATTCAATCCCCTCACCACTCTGTGTGAAGTAGAGTCTCCTTCAGCAACATGACTAGGTAACCCATTCCATCCCCTCACCACTCTATGTGTGAAGAAGAGTCTCCTTCAGCAACATGACTAGATAACCCATTCCATCCCCTCACCACTCTCTGTGTGAAGAAGAGTCTCCTTCAGCAACATGACTAGGTAACCCATTCCATCTCCTCACCACTCTCTGTGTGAAGAAGAGTCTCCTTCAGCAACATGACTAGGTAACCCATTCCATCCCCTCACCACTCTCTGTGTGAAGAAGAGTCTCCTTCAGCAACATGACTAGGTAACCCATTCCATCCCCTCACCGCTCTCTGTGTGAAGAAGAGTCTCCTTCAGCAACATGACTAGGTAAGCCATTCCATCCCCTCCCCACTCTCTGTGTGAAGAAGAGTCTCCTTCAGCAACATGACTAGGTAAGCCATTCCATCCCCTCCCCACTCTCTGTGTGAAGAAGAGTCTCCTTCAGCAACATGACTAGGTAAGCCATTCCATCCCCTCCCCACTCTCTGTGTGAAGAAGAGTCTCCTTCAGCAACATGACTAGGTAACCCATACATAAAATAAACTCTCAAACTAGCGTATGAAGCCAGCAGATCCAGTGCTGGGTCGTGCTATCAGGGGAACACGGTACAGCCCAGCAGAGCAGAACCACACAAGTAGAGGCAGTCCAACTCTACGGATAACAAAAGTCCTCGGAAACTGTGAAACTCGCAGGCTTCAGAGCTTCAGAAAGAGACTGGAGTTAAGGCTTTGAAAATGTGGCCTATATGTGATGTGATGGGTTTTTTTTTTTGGTTTTTTTTTGTCAGTTTCTAAAGATTTCAGTGATGAAAACACTTGCTGTATTAAATTGGAAGCACTTAACCTGTGAATTGTTTGATATGATTATGTTTGCTTGATTTCCATTTTTAGAAGCCATTATCAATACAAACACTCAGCACACAAGATGCTCCATAGATCATTCCACACATATCTACTGGAAATGTCTGCTGTTGTTTTGCATATTTTCCTGCCTCTACTTCTGAGTAATCATGAAATGAAAAACATCACACAGGAACTTCAAAGTACAAAAGAAAGTCAAAAGACCACCTTAACTGATGAGAACGGAAATAACAATACAAATAAATACAAACAGGAAACTCTCGCAGTCACCCACACCGCTTCTCTGGGTTTTGTCACAGTGGAAAGACAGACAGTCAGGGGTCTTGCTCGTGGTATATATTTCTGGAAACCAAGGTTTCAGGTATGACAAGAGGTTTACCAATAACTGGAAGGTTCTGACTAGGAACACTGGTGGAAATATTCACGTGGTCTAATTTGGTAATAAAACAATGTCTGATTATCCCTTAGCTGTGTTTTGTAATATTATTTAATACAGCAGTGTTTAGTGAGTGTATTTTTTATGATAAAACATGATGCATGGTACTGCACTTTGTTAAAGAAATCTCTGTTTGCAGCCCTGCTTTCGGATAGCAGTGTGGAGTAGTGGTTAGGGCTCTGGACTCTTGACCGGAGGGTCATGGGTTCAATCCCTGGTGGGTGACACTGCTGCTGTACCCTTGAGCAAGGTACTTTACCTAGATTGCTCCAGTAAAAACCCAACTGTATAAATGGGTAATTGTATGTAAAAATAATGTGTAAAAAATAATGTAATTGTATGTAATAATAATGTGATATCTTGTAACAGTTGTAAGTCGCCCTGGATAAGGGCGTCTGCTTAGAAATAAATCATAATAATAATAGTCTTGCACTTGCTTGGTCATTCCACCGGGAGGGTGAAATTGGCCCCACCTCTTCAATGGATTCTTGCCTGTCAATAGCCAGTCATGTCCCCTGTTAACTGACGTGCTTTCAGCCAGTAACATGACCCCCAGGAAGTGGAGCTTTAACACATATACTGAGTACCAGATATCGTGTTTCAAAATTAAAATCTGTTTCCTCTTTGTCATCATCGCTGCGCCACTCGTGAATTCACAATAAAAAAAAAAAGAAACCATGTGATGCATAAGAAACTGTAGTGTTCTTCTAATTATCTGCTAGTCCTTTAATTGTTAGATTTTTATTAATTGAGCCTTAAACTAATGTTCTACCGGTGGCTGTAGGTTTTGTGGTGGAGGTCTGGTTATGAATCTGGCTCAGGTCAATAGTGAAGTTAGGATGGTGGTCTCCACTGAACTGCACTCCCTCTCCCTCTCCCTCTCTCTCTCCCTCTCCCTCTCTCTCTCTCTCTCTCTCCCCCTCTCTCTCGCCCTCTCTCCCTCTCGCTCTCTCTCTCTCTCAAATTCAAATTCAAATTGGTTTTATTGGCATGACAATAAAAAGAATTGTGTTGCCAAAGCATATACATGTCATAACCAACTCAAATATACAGACAAAGAAATTTTTTAATACTAAACAGTATCCCTCCTCAGTCTATATTAAACAGTACCTCCCTCTATAGTAAACAGAATCCCTCCCTTCCCCTCTATATCAAACAGTGCCCCCCTCCCTCCCTCTGTATTAAACAGAATCCCCCCTCCCTCCCTCTCTCTTTTCCATCTCTAGTGTGACGTGTTCACGGTTTGTCCCTCAGGGTATGACAGGTCTCCACGTATTGACCAGCCAGTCTGGCTGTGTGTTTGTCTTCCCCCAGCAGGACTGACAGCTTCTGGGTATCGTGCATTTTAGGGAATTCTGGGACTAAATCGCAGAATTTGGGAAGAAAATGTCCCTTATGTTTTTATATTTTTCACACTGTGTCAGGAAGTGAATCTCTGTCTCGACCTATCCTGTGTCACAGTGACCACAGCGCCTGTTCTCCCTGGCCAGCCAGGTTTGCCTCTGTCTGCCTTTTTCAATGGCCAGGTTGTGGTCACTGAGCCGGTATTTGGTCAGGATCTGCCTCTGCTTTGTGTTTCTGACAGTTACCAGGTATTCTGCCAGGGTGTAATTTCTATTTAGGGTCCGATAGCACTCTAGTTTGTTTTGTGTTTTAGTGTTTGTATCCTAGTGGCCCAGATAGGAGTGTTTCTCTCTCTCTCTCTCTCTCTCTCTCTCTCTCTCTCTCTCTCTCTCTCTCTCTCTCTCTCTCTCTCTCTCTCGATTCAAAGATGGTTTATTGGCATGACTACAGCAGAATAAATAAATAAAACAAAATAAAAAAAACATCATACCTAATCTCTCCCAAAGTTTTAGTACATTTCCGTGAATCTGTATTTCTCCTTTCAAAAAATATGACTTAATAAAATACTGGCGCAGACGTCTCCTTAGGGCAGTAGAGGGCGCAAGAGAGATTTAAAAAAGAGAACAGGAGAACCTGCATAATGATGTACTGCCACTAGAGGTCAGCAAAACCACAGCCTACAGCCTTCAGCCAATACCATGGTGTTAAAGTCCTGTGTAATTTCAACACGTTGTACAGCTCTGGTCTGAAGATTTGCATTACCCCATACAATTAAATATCACCAGCCGAGGTTGCATATTCACTGTTCACTGTCCCTGGATATCCCATCCAATTAGTCAATCAACACCTGTCCACATTCCACAGATGGATTGGAATTAGGCAGCTGGATTGGAATATGCCCAGATGTCAGGACTGCCCAGTCTCTGACCACATTCCGGCGCCTCCTCAAGACTCACCTCTTCAGAAAGCACCTGTAGAACTCCTCTGTTTTTCGCCTGGGACACTTATCACCCTTCCTTAAATGCGCTTTACTTGCTCTTATCTGCCCCCTATTTTACTGCATTTAATCCTGTACTTCAGAATACTGTAATCTGCCAAGTGTTTAATCTGTAGTATTTTGTATTTAATCATATCCTGATGTAACTATCACTGACACTTATCTGCTGTATCATTGAATTGTATTTTGTCACACTTGTACTTGTTTGAACCAAAGTCATTGTATTTATCTTGCTCTTAATTGTATTATTACTTGTACTGTGATACTTGAAATGTATTTGCTTTCGATTGTAAGTCACCCTGGATAAGGGCATCTGCTAATAAATAAATAATAATAATAATAATAATGCCCTGCCATATCTAGCACAAACTTAATCTAAAAAAAGAAAACTTGATTTTCAATCAAAATGCACACTAATTTACCTGCTGTACACGCGATTCTACAGTTTAATCATTATCATTAGACACAATACTGAGGCCACTAATTATTAACAGAAATGAAGCAATAATTAGATACCAATGTGTGTAAGGAGCAGTACAAAGCTAGCTTGCTGGTTTATCTCTGTGTGTCAGCAACATTCTGACCAAATCACTCCTGCTTGCACCAGGTCAAATGAGGTCAGTTCATTTTACAGCCCCTTTCCCAGGCAGTAAAGCATTCTAGCAGCATACACACAGCTGCACCCTCAGTCATAGCTGTGTACTTGTAACCTTTTCATAATCCTATTTCCACATACTTCTGTGAAAAGCAAGTGGCTGAGATGGAGCAGCTTGAAACAGGAGAGGAAGGGGAGTCTCTACTGACTCTTGGATATTTGGTCTTTAACAATTTTAAATAAGGTATCTGTCAGAAGTGGTTATAAACAATAGCAAAAAAAATGGCAAAAGAGTATTATAGTCTTATTCTAGAATTGTTTATATAATAATTAATAACACGTTTATAGATTGTTTATAATAATGGACACCTCAACTGAAGTGCGACCCACTTTTGATCGTGTCATTTATTCATAACACCTTTTGAGTGTGACGCACACGCATGCACACGCACACGCACACGCACGCACAAAGTTGTGAAGATAGCACATTCAGAGCACCTACAGGGACTCATCAAAACCTCAAACTCGAAGCATAATGAAAGAAGTGGCTTGAATGCAAGATCAGCCAACACTGCAGCTCAGATCACTTCCTCTTTGTATTAAAAGGCGGCGCTATTTAGATGCTGCTGCTGTTAAAATCGTGACTATCTCAAACGTGGAACAACGTCAAGCAAGTCTTACCATTGGTTAACGTGTCTCTTTAATTCATGAGAAACCCAAGTGGTTTAGAAGTCACGCCAGCTCTACTAATGTTTTATTAACAAGCCGTAGACATTTTCAAACAGGGCACACTGAACAGCAATTGAATAAACAGGATTTAGAGTTCAGCTTTACCTTGGTTCTGCTGTACCTAAACAACGAGCTAGAACAGGCCCACCACGAAAAATCAAGCTGAATGCTGGGGTATAGAGACACAAGAGTAGAGTACAAATCCAGTGAGGTTATGCTGAGGTTGTGTAGTGCACTGGTGAGCCGGGTCTTAGAGTGCTGTGGTGTTCTGGTCACCACATTGTGACCCTGGAGGGGATTCCCCTTTAGCAAAACTTTAGCGTGTCTGGCTTTAGTGCAGATATTGAGGAATGAGGACAGTACAGACATCTTAAAAAAGCAAGATGAGAGCCAGAATGAGGCAACACACCAACGTTTAGACTGTGTGCTCGTGTTAGTGCCTCTTACTCATTTCACACGCAGCACAGTTTGAAGAGACGCCCCTACAGATCTATATTAAAACAACAGATCTCTAGGGGCTCCAGAGTGGTGCATCCAGTAAAGGCGCTCCGCGTGGAGTGCAGGATGCACCCTATAGCCTGGAGGTTGCCGGTTCGAGTCCAGGCTATTCCACTGCCGACTGTAGACGGGAGTTCCCAGGGGGCGGCACACAATTGGCCAAGCGCCACCATGCAATGAAACCCAGCCTGAGAAAGAGCTCACAGAACGGGTTACAGCTGCAGACGGGGTGTTAGTTATTAACTGGAAACCTTTTATTTTTTATTTTTTATTTTTTTTTAGCAGTCGCTTCAATCGTAAGCACGTAGGCAGGAAGAAAGGGTGGCCAGTACATGTGAAGGCTAACCACAGTATGTATAACACAAGCGACAATGTGGGCGTCACAGGCTTCCTTTTTAAATAATGCAGACGTCCACAGAAACTGTGAATTTCTCTACGGGTGTATAAGCAGCACAGCCCCAAGTCCCAAGCAGTAACGTGAGCCCTGCAGACATTAGATTTCTGTGTTGCTGTTCATTGATTGAGTTGTCAAGGCATCTGGTTTGGAGCTCTGTTTTCTGCTTGAAGAATGACGGATAGTAACGTGGTGTACCCGTCCGTGTTTCTCGTAGACCGGAAAGCAGACCTCCCGCCGGAGCGAAGGAGACGACGCCATGGCAACGCGGCGCAGTGGCTGCTCTTCATGCTTGTGTTCCTGGCTCTCTCCGGAGTGGGAATTCTGGGATACTTTATCTGGGACTTGGAGAGGAGAACAGTAGCCATCTCTGTGAGTAGCTCTGCGTGAAAAGCGTGTTTGCTATAGTTTCTTTATTTAGATTGATTTAGGTCAACGATTTCCACAATAGCAGCAGCGGAATTTATCTGAGACAGTGAGGGAGTTAGATGTTAGGATCATGCAAACATAAAAGTGTTTAGCAGTTCTTCATATACAAAAAACAAAAAAAATGCTAATTACGATTGTAATTCTTTATAGCAGAGCGGTAACTAGGGCTGGGCGAGGCGGGCAGCTGCTCCGTGTGCAAAGCTGCGAGCTGCAGAACAATGACTGAAATGCATTGCCGTTCCAGTAATCTTGTTCTGCGGTTCTCAATGTTTTCACTTGTCAGCTGTCAGTGGCTCCCCTAGCATAGCCTGGAGATTGCATGCGCTTCTGCACTAGAAAAGGGAATATGTCACTTCCTTAGCAACGGTCTTAACAACCACGAGCCTTGTTCTACACCAGTGCTGCCCAAACACGGTCCTGGGGAGCCCCTATACAGTAAGTTTTGTAGGTCACCCTAAATGGCTAATTTCTAAAGACTGGGAACACATGGAAGTTATTGATCAATTAAGTGAATAACTTCTTCAATTAAGGGAACTCTGGTCATCAGGCCAGTTTGCATGCTGGGAAAATGTCATGACTTGTTTACTGTCATGACTTATTTAAGGCGGTACGGTCTGGATTACAATATTGGTTTATGTTTAGTTTATGTTTGAATACAAATGTAATACATTATACAAAAATCAAATACAACATGAAGTTTTCAAAGCAGGAATTGTTAAATTAAACACAAATTATTCTTAGGATTCACATGTAAAACAGAGACTGTGAAACAATTCACAACTGTTCTTTAAATTAAAGTTGGTTTGGACGCTCTAGCTGCTGTGGTTGGGGAGATAAAGCCTTTTTCATTGATGCCAGGACATATACGTGGTATGTTATTGTTTTTCACAAATTATTCTTAGGATTCACATGTAAAACAGAGGCTGTGAAACAATTCACAACTGGTCTCCTTTAGATTAAAGTTGGTTTGAGCACTCTAGCTTCTGTGGTTGGGAAGATCCAGCCATTTTCATTCATGTCGGGTCGAATATCAGACGAACATCAAACTTCAAGCTAACTCTACCGCGGTATATGACCGAGGATACTATTGAGCTATTAAAGGATTTTGTAAGGGTTAATGTAGCTGCTAAAAGAATCATGTTTCTTTGTTCACATTCATATATATAAATATATATATATTTTTATTTTATGTTTCAATCCTAAAAATCTAGGTGATGCAAAACTTTTGGCCAAAGGTGTAGGTGATTTTGACAGTGTATTACATTTTAACTATGGCTCCATTATACTCACAGAGAATTGAAAGAGGTTCCAAATCACTAGAAATATGTGTAATACAATTCCAATTCTGTTGCACTAAAACTAATTACAATGGCATTTTAGATTCTTTTTTTAAAGAATAGCAGTGCCAGCATTGAAATTTAATCCCAGCCAGTCACAGAGAAAAGCGTTGGTGAAGCATTTCAAATGTAAAAATAGAAAGCCTCTGAAAGGAAGAGCGATTTTTGGCCCCAGTGCTTGATGATTTTTGCTCCTCTTTGCTCGCATTTTCGTTCTGCTCCTTTCATTTTCTGTTTCTTTCTACTTGTCATGTTTGAAATGTTGAGGTTGTAATTTGGCACGGCAGGTTGCTTTGAATGTGTGATCTTCACAAGATGCTTTTTTGTGATTGTGACAGTGTGACTGTGGGCACTTTACTGAACTCAGAAAAAGGTGATATGAAGACATGATAGAGAACAGCTCTGGACAAAAGTTTTGCATCACCTAGAATTTTAGGATTGAGACATAATTACAAAAATATATATAAAAAACATATGAACATAATCTTTTATTTCACATCATGTAATCAAAGAAACTACAAAAGGATATTGCAACAGTCTACCGGAAGCCATAATAGCAGTACAGTAGTATTTCATGTTAGATTTCGAAATGTCACATTTATATGGAAAACTGCAAAACGATGTGTAGTTCAATATGTTAAGATAACATTATTCAGCAGGTCTCAGACTTTATGATACACAATTAGTTCATTCTATAGGGGGATGCAACACTTTTGGCCAGAGCTGTACATTACAACATGTCAATGCTTCATGGGTGTGTGAATGTGCAGTGCCATGCTGACACACACAACAGCAACACGATCAGATGCTGTTTACTAATTCATGTTTTTATTGCAGGACACAGCTTCCAGCAACACTGAGAAAATGATTGGGATTCAAGGTAAAGTTCATCCCAATGTGTACACAGTAAGAGTGGCTTGACACTTGAAGAAACTCACATAACCCTGAGCCAGGCTTGTTCCACACCCCGCAGAAATAAACCTCCATTGAACAATTGATCATTTATCATCTTTGCATGATGTGGGTCCACTTTATTTGAATGGAACACTAGGCAGGATTCACAACACTTTGAAACAGACAACAGAGTCCAACTGCAGGACCATCCTCCAGCATGGCTTTCAAGCTCATTCATTTCTTACAGCAATTCTCCAGTTTCAGTGCATTTGGTTTGTAAGAAATGTTTTAAACAATCTCTTATGAGCACGTCTGCACATTAACAGTCTTTATTGGAGATGTTATGAATTCTACACGGTGTTCAGTTCAAAAACAGCATTACTCCTTATTCCCCTAAAAAGATATAAAATGGGTATTGCTATTCACATAGATACACAAACCAACAGCCCTGTCATATAACTAACAGCAGTGTTATATCCCGTTCAGTCACTGTGTGCACAATTGCACCATGTTTTCCTATCTATGTATGTATTTTACAATGCATGTATTTTCGTTTTTTTGTTTTTGTTTGGCAGGGCAACTTTTTAAACTCCACAGAGTTCACACAAACTGTTTTAATGTTTCTAAAAATGTAATTAAAAATGTGTGACCAAAGGGGATGTATAGAGGCGAGGGTTATGAATTAGGAACAATCGAAAATGATTAATGTGGTAAGGTTAGCAAAACAGTTTTTGCACCATAAAAGACATTTCTTGTTGAAACATTGTTCTCATGTCTTTTTAGTTTCCTCTTAGTTTCAGCACTGATTATATTTTAGTCCTGCTTTATAATTGTAATCAGTCTCTTTAACAATGATATTGATCCACATGTATATATTTTTTTTCAATTCAGATAAAAAAGAACCGGGAAAGCCTTCCGCTCACATCACAGGTAAGGAAACAGCAAACATCTAATCGCAGTATTTCAGAAATCCACGATTCAGACATGGATTCAGTGTATTGTTTGGACACTGCAGACAGTGGGGTCTAGATCAGAATGATGGAAATCACAAATCACACAGAGCAAGTGACACTCTGCAGTGTATCTCTTTCAGTAACAATATGTAACAAGCCAGGCATTCAGAATCCTATTATAATGATTTAAACTATGGCAGAATGGAGATCCAAAGGTGTTGAGTTCAAATAAACAGTCCCCTCTGTCTATTTATTTACGAGCTGTCTGTACTCTACACTGTAGTATCTAGTTGTGGTAATGTCATTCTGCACACACAGGGTTGTATGTCTGTACTGTACGCTGTGTGTGTCTAGTTGTGGTAATGTCATTCTGCAGACACAGGGCTGTATGTCTGTACTGTACGCTGTGTGTGTCTAGTTGTGATAATGTCGCTCTGCAGACACAGGGCTGTATGTCTGTACTGTACGCTGTGTGTGTCTAGTTGTGGTAATGTCGCTCTGCAGACACAGGGCTGTATGTCTGTACTGTACGCTGTGTGTGTCTAGTTGTGGTAATGTCATTCTGCAGACACAGGGCTGTATGTCTGTACTGTACGCTGTGTGTGTCTAGTTGTGGTAATGTCATTCTGCACACACAGGGTTGTATGTCTGTACTGTACGCTGTGTGTGTCTAGTTGTGGTAATGTCATTCTGCACACACAGGGCTGTATGTCTGTACTGTACGCTGTGTGTGTCTAGTTGTGGTAATGTCATTCTGCAGACACAGGGCTGTATGTCTGTACTGTACGCTGTGTGTGTCTAGTTGTGGTAATGTCATTCTGCAGACACACTGCTGTATTTCAAGCAGCTTTAAGCACTTTTTATTGCCCAATAGGGCGGTGGGGAGAAAGCAAGTCTATGTATCAATGATCTTCAACAGCAATGCAGTAACGGCACTGCAAAGGCAATGCAATGGGGATCCCACTGGGTTTGATCCAAACTTTAACTTAAAGTACTGTACGGTGGACCAAGTAATTTGGGTAAAGACTCCTGCACTAGGACCAGTCAGTTTACAATGATCTGCAAGCAGAAGTTTGTAACTGGTTCAATCACAGTTCTGTCAATGTACAGTACAGAGGGTGAAGTGCAGGGGGCTTACCAAGAGTGAGACATTTTAAAGTTGCCATTACATCTTCCTCTCCGTCTCATCTTCTCTGCTGACAGACCGGAGGTGCTAGAACCACAGTGGTGTGCGCTTATATCAGCACAGCCCTAAATCAAGCGTGTATTTCAGCCTTGAAGCTTGTGGTACGAAGCATCCTGTGCAAACTCTGGGCTCTGTGCTAATCCATTCTTGCACGTCTGCGGCTGTCTCTTGCTTTGCTGCGCACACTTATTGCAGTGCGTTGTTGCTCTTTCTTGTTGTGTGAATCAATGATGATCTAAATTATTTAAATGTAAATGGAACGAGGAACGTTTTGTAAGCAGGGCCGTCTATATGTTCTGTGGAATTCGTGTACATTAAACACGAATTCCGTTCATATCCTTCATTCGCAGAATACATTTTGTACGAACGCATTGCAAACTACAGCACAGCTATGCAAGGCCCCGTTTGTGTTTTCTCATATATAATGTTAGGTACAGGGTAGATGATATGCCTACGTTTTGAAATGCAAGTGAGCTAATGAGAATGCTTCCTGGTCTCCAGGGTGTAACTGCAGTACCCCTGGCGATGGTCCACTGCACTGGGAAGCTAAGAATGGAGACGCCTTCACTTTCGATATTGACTACAAGGATGGAGCCCTGGTTATCAGAAAGGAGGGCCACTACTTCATCTATTCCAAAGTCTTTTACGGACAAATTGAGTGCCTGGGAAAAAAACGCATGTTCAAGCACTACGTCAATAAGAAGACTGAAAGATATTCAGGAGAACTGGGGCTGATGGAGAACAGGAAGTTCTTCTGCAGCAGCTCCCAGGATTCCTTGTTGGGTAACAGTTTCCTGGGAGGGGTTTTCCACCTACTGGAAGGCGACCAGATCTTTGTGAAGGTGAATGAAAAGAGTCTCCTTAAAATGCAGGGGGGCACTGAAAATTTCTTTGGCGCCTTCCTGATTTAACCTGTATCGTCTGTACCACACATCATCACTCATCAAGGTGATGTATTCTGGTGTTCAAGGTAGTTTGGTTGAGTACAGGAGTGGTCATGCTTATAAATCTACTGATAGCCAGTTGGTATGTGGGGCTGGTGTTTTGGAGGAATGTTTTATTATAACAGATTCACATTGCATTCCTCCAGCAGAATGCAGGTGGAGAACATTTTAAAATCAATCCAACAAGTTGTTCGCAAATTCAAGCTTCAAATTTCTGCATTATTTTAATTTTTGAACTGTACCATTTTCTTTCTCTAGTTCTTCAGTGATTCTTCTCAATTTGTTGCATTAGACTTACGTGCAATTTGACATTCGTCAAATCAAGCAATCTCTTGTGGAATCTGTGAAGTTCACAATGACCCTGATCTGTATTTCATGTTCTTCAGTACAGTTATGATCTGTGGTTGCTGCTTTGAATATTTGATTGATGGAAGGAAAAAAAAATGGAACACAATCTCTGTGATAGCCTGCTTTAAGATTAGATTACTTTGCCAAATATTTCATGTGTGGAGGCTTGGTGGTCCAGTGGTTAAAGAAAAGAGCTCAATACCAGTGGGTCCCCGGTTCTAATCCTGGCTCAGCCACTGACTCACTGTGTGGGACCCTGAGCAAGTCACTGAACTTCCTTGTGCTCCATCCTTTGGATAAGACATAAAACCAAGGTCCTGTTGTTAGTGACTCTGCAGCAACAGTTGTGATGTATAGTTCACCCCCTAGTCTCTGTAAACTGCTTTGAATAAAAGCGTCTGCTAATTAATAATAATAATATAGTTTAGAAATATATATATATATATATATATATATATATATATATATATATATATATATATATATATATATATATTATCAAATAGATATGTGTATGAAGTCATTGAATCTGTATGAAAATGTCCTTTAATAAAAACTTTTCAGCTTTGTCATTGTTTTGTGTGAAAAGCTTTCCTTTTTCCTAATCACACTTGTATTTACAAAATACAATAAATGGCAGTATATTAATAACATGAATTCAACTCTACCATTGTATCCCCAAATAAAACAGGATCACATACCATGAGCATACAGTAGAATCAAAGCATCAAACTGAAAACACTTCATTTCATCAAACTGAAAACACTTCATTTCATCAAACTGAAAACACTTAATTTCATCAAACTGAAAACACTTCATTTCATCAAACGCTGACGACTGGAAATACTGAAGCACTTGTGGTTGTTGTGTAAATTAAAGCATGTTTTCTGTTTCCTTCACATTTGTTTTAAAGGACACAAGGTCCTGTTATATGGTGCTGTAGATTGTACCGCACATGGGCAGTTAGTGGCATTTGGGATTTAGTGTCCTTATATGTGCCTGATGTTCCACTGTGGGCAAATCATACATCATACATTTACTATGGAGTGGGCAGTTTGAAACAGACCTATCATACATTTACTATGGAGTGGGCAGTTTGAAACAGACCTATGCTCTACACTATGTCACGTGACACATATGAGTCGGGATGCATTTCTGTGGCTATCCTAATTATACAACAGCAAGGACCACACTCCTGTTCATTTCAGTTGTCTACATGATGTCACAACCGTGGCCAGATCTCAGAACATTGCCACGGTTCTCTTTAGGCCCATTTACTTCAATTGTTTTTAATGGACCTCAAAGCCCTTGTATAAATCGCAAAATGGCACTCCAGGGCCTCCCCTCGCGCCTCACGATGCAGTCGATGTGTGGAGATATCGCACAACGACACACACACACAGTGGAATAATGCTGCATTGCTTAAATGTCTGTGCATGCAAATCAACAGAATCACACCCCCGAGATAAACAAGAGACCACAAGCTCTTCACAATGTCTCCAAAGTCAAAAGTTTACTCTATCTGAGAACAGGAAATCAGTCTGTGCAGTTTTCTATCTGATAACAGAGCCTCTTTGGTTTAAACACTTATGGAAATGATGTTTGAGCGCTACCTTGTCGTTTGTGTATCTTTAAATATATTTGACACAGTGTTGCTCAGAAACCACACAGGAATGCATAAGGGGTCTGTGACAGTCTGGCTCGCAGTGGTGACGTCACGGACCAGGAAGTAGAAACCAAAACAGTGGATGGGCGGTTGAAGCTGAGTGCTGGTGCACTCAGCGTATTTAATAAACAAAACAAAAACAAAAGATTTAACAAAACACCAAAACACAAAACAAAAGGGCACGAGGGCCAAACGAATGAACAAACAAACAAGTAAGTGATGTGCTGGGAAATCCAGCACGTCTTAGCAATTGTTTTTCTAAATATGGCTTTCGCTCTCCGCTCTCCCGTACTCTCCTCTACACTCTCAACCCCGAGTGCAGAGTGCTGCTGGTTTATATACTCTGGCCGAGGGATTTAACTAGTTGGTAATTATCTTATTATCCCCCGGCCAGAGTCTGCACGCGTTTGGTAAGGATGCATGACTGTCAGCTAGTTAAATAATCAGTAGCTGATCAGCCATGCATCCTCACGGGGTTTTTAAATATAATAACAAAAGACGCGGCGCTTTTACCCGCGCCGCAAACAAAAATACAAATAATAATAAATAGGGGCGGGACACTCCGCCACACATGCCCCCCCTTGTGCGCAGCACACATGGCCTTTTCGGCCACCTCCCCCCTTAGTCCCCAAAGTCCCGGTCAGCAGTCCCGGCGCAGGAACAGGGGCAGCAACGGGCCAAAGGTGGCGGCCACGGTGGGATGTCCTCCTCCCACCCAAACAGCCGTAGTGTTCCAATGGCCCGCGCACCGGCCAGCTCCTCTGGCCAAAAAATTTTTGGGGGTGGTCTCCAGACCTGCCCCCCCTTCTTCATGGCCGACAGCTCCCCTCCGTGGGGCTCTGGCCACCCTTTCTCCTGCAGCGAAATTGCTGCGGGGGAAGCTGGTCTCCTGACCTCCCCCCCCTTCTTCATGGCTGACAGCTGCCCTTCACGGGGCTCCAGCCACAGTATTTCCTGCCGCGAAAGTGCGGCTGGGGGAGCTGGTCTCCTGACCTCCCCCCCCTTTTCCATGGCTGGCAGCTCCCCTTCGTGGGGCTCTGACCACATGATCTCCGGCCGCGAAAGTGCGGCTGGGGGAGCTGGTCTCCTGACCTCCCCCCCTTTCTTCATGGCCGGCAGCTCCCCTCCGTGGGGCTCCGACCACAGTGTAGTGACCCCAGGCGAAGCAGGATCCCTGGCGACCCCAGGCAAAGCAGGATCCCTCGCGACCCCAGGCGAAGCAGGATCCCTGGCGACCCCAGGCGAAGCAGGATCCCTGGCGACCCCAGGCGAAGCAGGATCCCTGGCGACCCCAGGCGATGTGGAACAGGCAGCCCCAGGCGATGCGAGGCAGGCATCCCTGGGTGGTGCGAGGCAGGGCAGGAGCAGTCCTTCCCATGACGGTGGATGTGGAACCAGCAGGTATTCACCCTCTGCTGGTGGAGGTGGGAGGGGAAAGCAGTCCTCCCACAGCGGCTGAGACGGAACCAGCAGGTATTCACCCTCTGCTGGTGGAGCTGGGAGTGGCAAGCAGTCCTCCCACGGCGGCTGAGGCGGAACCAGCAGGTATTCATCCTCTGCTGGTGGAGGTGGGAGGGGCAAGCAGTCCTCCCACGACGGTTGAGGCAGAACCAGCAGGCATTCATCCTCTGCTGGTGGAGGTGGGAGGGGCAAGCAGTCCTCCCACGACGGTGGAGGCGGAACCAGCAGGCATTCACCCTCTGCTGGTGGAGGTGGGAGGGGCAAGCAGTCCTCCCACGACGGTGGATGTGGAACCAGCAGGCATTCACCCTCTGCTGGTGGAGGTGGCGGAGGCAGAGGCAGCTCTTGCTGCTCTGCTCCTGGTGATGGTGGAGACAGAAGCAGCTCCTGCTGCCCTGCTCCTGGTAGTGGTGGAGACAGAGGCAGCTCCTGCTGCTCTGCTCCTGGTGGTGGTGGAGGCAGAGGCGATGGGGCGGATGCTGGCCACTCAGAGGGAGGCTGTGGCGGTGCTGGCTCCCTCTGCTGTGGCGGCTGGGCTGGTGTGTGCCGTGCTCCCTTCAGCAGCATAAATAGAGGCTGCTGGGGAACACCAGCATCCTGCCCTTCTCCCCCCCAGAAAAATTCAGGGGGTTGAGCCTGTAACTCCTCCCCTTCTGGCTCTTGGGACTGCAGCTTGGGTCCTAAGGCTGTGGAAGCGCAGACTTCCACCTCTTGGGCTATGGACGCACCGACTCCCCCCTCTTTGGGCTGTGGACGCACCGACTCCTCCCTCTTGGGCTGTGGACGCACCGACTCCCCCCTCTTGGGCGTAGGACGTTCGGGCTCCTCCCACTCGGGCGTAGGACGTTCGGGCTCCTCCCACTCGGGCGTAGGACGTTCGGGCTCCTCCCACTCGGGCGTAGGACGTTCGGGCTCCTCCCACTCGGGCGTAGGACGTTCGGGCTCCTCCCACTCGGGCGTAGGACGTTCGGGCTCCTCCCCAGGCTGTGGAGGCGAAACCAGCAGGCATTCTCCCTCTGCTGGTGGAGACAGTAGCGATGGCTCCTCTCCCTCTGATGCTGGAGACGGTAGCGATGGCTCCTCTCCCTCTGATGCTGGAGACGGCAGCGATGGCTCCTCTCCCTCTGATGCTGGAGACGGTAGCGATGGCTCCTCTCCCTCTGATGCTGGAGACGGTAGCGATGGCTCCTCTCCCTCTGACGCTGGAGACGGCAGCGATGGCTCCTCTCCCTCTGGCGCTGGAGACGGCAGCGATGGCTCCTCTCCCTCTGGCGCTGGAGACGGCAGCGATGGCTCCTCTCCCTCTGGCGCTGGAGACGGCAGCGATGGCTCCTCTCCCTCTGGCGCTGGAGACGGCAGCGATGGCTCCTCTCCCTCTGGCGCTGGAGACGGCAGCGATGGCTCCTCTCCCTCTAGCGCTGGAGACGGCAGCGATGGCTCCTCTCCCTCTGGCGCTGGAGACGGCAGCGATGGCTCCTCTCCCTCTGATGCTGGAGATGGCAGCAGCAGAGTCTCTCCCATATCCGCAGCCAGGTAGTTGAACACCATGGCTGCGATGTCTGGGAGGGAAGCTGGGTGGTGTTGCTGTTCCCAGGCCTCCCAGCGCTCCCCATCTCTTGCCCACAGGAGGTTGATCACTGCAGGGAGGGCTTCCTCATAATCCCTCCCCGGCTCCACCAGCCAGTCCCAGACTCCCTCAGAGGAGAGTGCATTCGTCCTCTTTGGAGGATGCAGGTCCTCCCTCACTGGACGCTCTGGCTCCTCTTTCTCCTGCCATGGAGGGGGTTGGTCTGGTGCCACGTGCCCAACCTCACCAACCGCGAAGCACCACTCCTCACCCTTCAGGCAGGTGAGGCAGATATCCAGTGTGGCAAGGTAAGGCTGATGTTGCTGCGCCTCCTGCTGCTGTTGTTGCTGCTGCTGCTGCTTTCTCCTCCGGCTACTTTTCCCCATTTTTAATTTGAAAAAAAAAACACGAACAAACAAAAAAAACGCACTTTTCAATCCTGGTCCGGCTGTTGGAGGCGTTGTTTATCCCACTTCTGACACCATATGTGACAGTCTGGCTCGCAGTGGTGACGTCACGGACCAGGAAGTAGAAACCAAAACAGTGGATGGGCGGTTGAAGCTGAGTGCTGGTGCACTCAGCGTATTTAATAAACAAAACAAAAACAAAAGATTTAACAAAACACCAAAACACAAAACAAAAGGGCACGAGGGCCAAACGAATGAACAAACAAACAAGTAAGTGATGTGCTGGGAAATCCAGCACGTCTTAGCAATTGTTTTTCTAAATATGGCTTTCGCTCTCCGCTCTCCCGTACTCTCCTCTACACTCTCAACCCCGAGTGCAGAGTGCTGCTGGTTTATATACTCTGGCCGAGGGATTTAACTAGTTGGTAATTATCTTATTATCCCCCGGCCAGAGTCTGCACGCGTTTGGTAAGGATGCATGACTGTCAGCTAGTTAAATAATCAGTAGCTGATCAGCCATGCATCCTCACGGGGTTTTTAAATATAATAACAAAAGACGCGGCGCTTTTACCCGCGCCGCAAACAAAAATACAAATAATAATAAATAGGGGCGGGACACTCCGCCACAGGGTCTTTGCATGCATGTGTGCTTTCCATTCAATAAAGCTGCAGTTTTTTGTGCTGTTAGTATCATGAAAAGCTACCACAGATTATGATGCATCCACTGTATGTATATGGAAAATAATTCAGCACAGTATAACTTACATAGGTGTTTATGGAAAAGTGCCTCCATCTATCCCCAGATAAATCATTGTAGAAATCATGTTTGATTGTTAGGGTTTCTCATAATTCTACTTGCTATGTAAAGAAATCACCCAATGCATATACAATACTGAAGTTAAAAAAAGTGGAACATTTGACCCATCAGCGCTCATCCGGTTCCCAGTAGCTCACTGGTCTCAGAACCTTATCAAGTCGGGTCTTAAAGGACCCCAGTGATTCATCCTCAACAGCATGACTAGGTAACCCATTCCATCCCCTCACCACTCTGTGTGTGAAGAAGAGTCTCCTTCAGCAACATGACTAGGTAACCCATTCCATCCCCTCCCCACTCTCTGTGTGAAGAAGAGTCTCCTTCAGCAACATGACTAGGTAACCCATTCCATCCCCTCACCACTCTCTGTGTGAAGAAGAGTCTCCTTCAGCAACATGACTAGGTAACCCATTCCATCCCCTCACCACTCTCTGTATGAAGAAGAGTCTCCTTCAGCAACATGACTAGGTAACCTATTCCATCCCCTCCCCACTCTCTGTGTGAAGAAGAGTCTCCTTCAGCAACATGATTAGGTAACCCATTCCATCCCCTCACCGCTCTCTGTGTGAAGAAGAGTCTCCTTCAGCAACATGACTAGGTAACCCATTCCATCCCCTCACCACTCTCTGTGTGAAGAGTCTCCTTCAGCAACATGACTAGGTAACCCATTCCATCCCCTCACCACTCTCTGTGTGAAGAAGAGTCTCCTTCAGCAACATGACTAGGTAACCCATTCCATCCCCTCACCACTCTCTGTGTGAAGAAGAGTCTCCTTCAGCAACACGACTAGGTAACCCATTCCATCCCCTCCCCACTCTCTGTGTGAAGAAGAGTCTCCTTCAGCAACATGACTAGGTAACCCATTCCATCCCCTCACCACTCTCTGTGTGAAGAAGAGTCTCCTTCAGCAACATGACTAGGTAACCCATTCCATCCCCTCCCCACTCTCTGTGTGAAGAAGAGTCTCCTTCAACAACATGACTAGGTAACCCATTCCATCCTCTCCCCACTCTCTGTGTGAAGAAGAGTCTCCTTCAGCAACATGACTAGGTAACCCATTCCATCCCCTCACCACTCTCTGTGTGAAGAAGAGTCTCCTTCAGCAACATGACTAGGTAACCCATTCCATCCCCTCACCGCTCTCTGTGTGAAGAAGAGTCTCCTTCCCTCTGTCCTGAGTCTATTATTTTTTAAAACGCATGGTGACAGATCAGGAAACAAAATTCCGAACTAGCAGTTTTTTTTTTATTTTTAGCAAGTGAAAAAGTGTTGAGAACAACGCTGGAAAACAGAATTTTAACAATTCATTTTAAACTGCAGTATTTCTTTTTTTTTTTTAACATCTCACGGAGGCACATGGCTGAGGTCATTTCTGTCACACGTGGCTTATTGTTTTTCTAAGTGTACTCTTTGTGTTTTTTCTGCTTCCATAAGTGTCTCCTTGTCTTTTGCAGATACAGCTTTAAATGCGCGCACCGTTGTTGTTTGTTTTGGTGTTGACGGTGTTTCGTTGTGTTCATGTACACTTTTTAAAACCGGACGTTAGCAGTGGTACCATCAACCTTAAATATTACACCCGAGCAATATTACACACACAAACCATCCCGCCACCCACGTGTATACAAACAAGGCTGTAGGTGCACACAGCTGTTCGTTTTTGATTGGTACAAATCACCTTAGTTATGACCCACCTCTTGTGCTCTCATTGGTCAAAGAGTGCAGGAAAAACCAATTGCCTTCCAGGAAGGTCCACTCACTGTAAACGCCCTTCAACCAATCCGAAAGCAGGGAAGGCTTGCCGACGAGGAAGTGAAAGATAGTTTGTTTCAGGAAAGTTTCTCTTTCTAAACTCTGACCTGGCTGGTAAAAATCATGGAGCCTAGTTGTGCTCGCGTCGGTTCTTTCTGTCTTTTAATTTTCATCTTCTGCCTGGAGCGGGGGACGGCTTTCGAGCAACCCAGAGACACGGAGTTTACATTTATTCTGCCAGCAGGGAGAGTTGAATGTTTTTACCAAAAAGCCTTGAAGAACAGCACCATTGAAGTGGAGTACCAGGTAAAGCCAGCGGGATGAACCTGGCTCCGTGTGCGTGTGCGTGTGCGTGTGGATTGCGCTGGGCGAAGGTTACTTCACAAAAGCGACCTGTCTGTCGCAGTCGGAGGATGGGGGTTGGGTGAAATCACTGATACTGACACAGAAGCACCGCATCACAGTCGAAAAATTAAAAAGAAAAGAAAATCCTTTCGATTTATTTGAGCGATTGCGAGAATCACCCGGTCAATATTATGCAATGCACGCATTTCGTTTATTTAAATCGAGTGTACAGTAATTGATTATGTTATTATTATTATTAATATTATATATTAGTTTTTTTTTGTTTTGTTTGAATATTCTCGCTACGCTCTACTAACTTAGAGAAATGGTTTGCATAGAGTGAACTGTTAATTTCCGGCGTGTGCGGAAGTGAATTCTCCCTGCAGCTTCGTACTGTCTTGTTTTTTGTCTCCAAACGCACCTGGCTGGTTTTATATTATTATTTCACTATCCTGGCTTGAGTCAGGGCAAAGGCTGCGTACCCCGACACGAACTGAGCGTGATGTGGTTCCGCGAGTGCTTGCGCTGCACCGGACAGAACGCAGTCCACTAGATTTGGTGCTGGACTGTGTCTTTATTGCGATCTTGAGTCCAAACGGGATCTTCCTAATAAGAAATATCACTGTTAGTAATTCATGTAACCGAAATAACCCATAATAAAATACTGGGAATATATAACAAGAATTCTTACGTTCAAAAAGTGTGCTATAAAGTATGTGCAGCAATTCTTCCCAAAGCTTCATCATTTATTTTGTCGTTTTTACAATGCTTTACCAGTCCCACACTGATTAAAACCACAGTCTACATTTAGAAGGAAGGGGGTTACAAACAATTAAATTATTATTTTAAAACTAATGAGCGTTAGTCAACACACCTGGCCTCAGAAAGCAGTGTGGAGTAGTGGTTAGGGCTCTGGACTCTTGACCGGAGGGTTGTGGGTTCAATTCCCAGTGGGGGACACTGCTGTTGTACCCTTGAGCAAGGTACTTTACCTAGATTGCTCCAGTAAAAACCCAACTGTATAAATGGGTAATTGTATGTAAAAATAATGTGATATCTGTATAATGTGAAATAATGTATAATGTGATATCTTGTAACAATTGTAAGTCGCCCTGGATAAGGGCGTCTGCTAAGAAATAAATAATAATAATAATAATAATAATAATAATAATTACCTGACTGTCTGGTTTAATTGCTTAAGTCGTCTTAATGGCTTGAGAAAAGGGTGGAGTCATTTTAAGGTAAAGGATGTGTCTCTTAACAGAGGTGCACGGTAACTTGGAGCATTTCCTGTGTACACCTTATAAACTAAACACAGAAAAAGAGCCTTCTATTCTGCAGACTGAGCCTCCACCCTGAAGTTTCATTGAGATTAGAGTGGAGCTGCAACCCTGGAGGATGTTACGCAGTTAAAGTGCTGTTAGAGTGTTTGTTTTCCAGGCGTTCGCATTACTGTTCTGGAATAGGCTCAGCAGAATTAAAAGCACTGTATATGTTTTGCTGCTGTATATTTATTCAGCAAACAAGGTGCAGAACGGATTTACACGTTCTAGAATGTTCTTTTATTAAAGCTTACAGCATGTTGATTAAAACAAAAAAGCAGATTCTGACACTTAGGTTTAATAAATAAATAATGGTGACGTGCTTTCTTGTTGGTGTTTGGGTCTTCGAGTCACATTAGTGTGAACGCACACCGAGGAATCGCATGAGATTGCGTTGATAGCTGAAATGCTTTGCCCTTTTGAACCCCGATTTGAGCTGCAGGCCACGCCCCGCTC
This sequence comes from Acipenser ruthenus, assembly GCF_902713425.1. Classification (NCBI taxonomy): domain Eukaryota; kingdom Metazoa; phylum Chordata; class Actinopteri; order Acipenseriformes; family Acipenseridae; genus Acipenser; species Acipenser ruthenus. The sequence goes on along the minus strand of NC_081224.1, from coordinate 10,909,640 downwards.
CCCTCTCTCATCACAACTCCACCTACCTGCACAGGAATTGCTTGTGTAACTTAGAGAAGTTCCCCAGGGCTGAGCTCTGTAATTCGCAATCTCCCTGTCCTGTTCCACTGAAACACTCAGCCTGCCGCTGGTCTGCACCCTACAGAGAGGTTTAGTAGAATTCAGATCTTCAGGTCTGTTCAGTTGAGCATGTCTGATACAGTACAAGATCTGTGCATCTTATTTCCAACGCTGCTGCTGTACAGAAGAGTGTTTCTCTCCTTAATAGGTCATTTCACGGGGTGTCTGAGATATATTTTTGTACTGGGATATGGTACAATTATTCATAATAATAATAATAATAATAATAATAATATTTATTTCTTAGCAGACGCCCTTATGCAGGACGACTTACAATTGTTACAAGATATCACATTATTTTTTACATACAATTACCCATTTATACAGTTGGGTTTTTACTGGAGCAATCTAGGTAAAGTACCTTGCACAAGGTTACAGCAGCAGTGTCCCCCACCTGGGATTGAACCCACGACCCTCCGGTCAAGAGTCCAGAGCCCTAACCACTACTCCACACTGCTGTACCAATTTTAAAATCTAAGAATATTTCTAGACGTGTCGTAGGTTTTTGAAGTGCTGTATTCACACCAGTGTTCACCACACTCGTGTTCGTTGATTGTTTGATTATTTCCGGGTTGGTGCATTATTAAATGTCGGTGGTCTTGTGAAGGCGGTGCGGTGGGCACGGCGTGTTTCACGGCGCTCATGCTTGCTTGTTTTTGCCCAGGTGATCGCCGGCGCTGGCATGGATGTCGATTTCACAATCTCTCACCCCGAGGGGTTCCGGCTGGTCTCGGACTTCAGGAAATCCGACGGGATTCACACGTGAGTCGGGCTGAGAAAGAGGAGGGTGTACAAATACAGGAGCAAGCATTCCTGGGCACGTGGAGCCCTTGTGCTGTAGTTTGCAACAGGATAGATAAAGTTAACCCAAGACACTACTTCAAAATGAACACAGAGAGGAGGAGAAGAAGAGGAGGGCATGCATGGAAGCTGAGAAGAGTTTAGAGCAGAAGTTAGAAAGCCGTGTTTTACACAGAGAGTTCCAAATGCATGGAATAAACGACCAGGTGAAGCAGCGGGATCTAAAACACTGGGGACATTTAAACAAAGACGAGATCCTGTGCTTTTAAATGAGTTTCCCCCCCCCAGTATCTTAATGGTGTGTTAACAAGGGAAGAGCCTTGAGGGCCTTTTCTCGTTCCCAAACTTCTCTTATGTTCCTAAGATTGGTTGCGTATTTGTATATTTCATTTCAAGAAACATCATTGTTTGGGGTCAGCGTTTTGTGGACGTGGATTCAGGACGCTTCATTCTTACAGAGGGTTGAACGTTTCCAAGCAGTACGTGTGTTTGCTGTAGAGCCAATTCAATGGAGCCTGTAGCTCCAGACTGAAGGTTTCAACCTGATGCTAAGAGATTTGTAGAGTTACCTAGCCTTTTTAATGTATTCAGGTCCCACCAAACTGTGTGTTATATTATAGACTCTGATATTGATGTGATAGAGCCATCTGAAACGTCTTTGTGACAAATGAATCACGGAGACAGTTTGAATACCAGCAGCCCTTTGCCTACGCACCGCCACTCAGGTTTCTATGCATTTACAGAGATGAAATGTCTCGGATAAAATGAACTGGAAAGAGTGTGTGTGCGTGTGTGTGTGTGTGGGTGCGTGCGCGTGGGTCAGTGTGTGTGTGTGTGTGTGTGTGTGTCTGTGGGTGGGTCAGCGTGTGTTTACGTTTATTCCCCCAGATGACCTCGTGCACTTTGTGAATATTCAGCACTCCTTTTCATAACTGGCTGTTCATGCTAGCTTGTCTTCTCCCTTCACATAAAGGTGTCCATTGATCCTATTCGATAACAAACACGCCCACATGCCCACACTGCAGAGGGACCAGCAGGTAGTCAGTGCAGCTCCTCTGTCCAGTAGGACTGCCTTGCTAATTCTACTTGGTATTATTTAACACAAGCTAGTGAGAGAACTGGAATCTCCAGGGGTTGGCGGTTTGTTATATTTTCCTATGTATATATCATGTATATATACTCATGCACTATTAGATGGGTTTCTGCAATGTTGAGTGCAGCAGCATTCAATGGGAGTCTTTTCACTGCTCCAAACAGTGACGATTCTTAATAAAAGCATCAGTGAAATTGTTCAAAGGCTTTTACAAGCAAGCTTCTTTAGGGAGTAGCTTTTCAATTCAATGGCTGACATTTCCATTAGAAGTCTTTATCCATGTCTTCATTCGCTGGTTGGAGATGGACTGCGTGTACTATTCAGGGGTGTGGCCTCCCCCTTTCTGATTTGATACAGTGTGAATGATCGCATGAAGAGGGATGGGTGTGTCCTGATTATGCACCAATGGGACAGGGAGCTTGCAGAGGTGGGAGGGGCTAGTTTGTCACGAAGGCAGGAACGGAAAAGAGGGAAAAAGAAGTAGAACTGAAAACTTTTGAAAGGCATCTCGTCAAAACGTTTCTCTTTGAAAGTATCTTTTCTTAGTGTTTCTAAATTCAGACCTCGGTGTTTGTGAGCAGGTTACTCTTGCGAGATGACTTGTTACTGTAAGTACATTCATGTGTAAGTAATTGAGGAGGGGGCTGTGTTCTTATCCTGTGATGTGAAGATGGTGAGGAAGTAAGCCTTGTTATGGTGGATTCTGAATGTAGAATACTTGTGTTTTACAATTGGTATGAATACATACTCTCCCTATCGCATTACATTTCTGTCTTAAACAAAGTCTTGTTATGCATCGTGCAGGCAGCCCTTGTCGACCGTCTCTAGTATCGTGATACATTTCATATCGTGACATGAATCATGACGCTGGCGTATCGTTACACCCCTAGTTAACTTCCCCAGTGTGTTCAACTTTCAACCTGTTAAATCATAAAGAGTTAGGATACCTACAAAATCTAACACTCCTCCTTTTAATACATTCTACTCCATTGATATAGCCTTGGGTAAGAAGCCATCCTGTTATACTGGCCTGACCAGCTTGAACCAGCACAGCAGCCTCTGAGTAATCCAGTTTAAACCTGCTGGAATTCACTGGAAGGCAGGGCTGTACACAGTGTTTAGTTTTTACACCTCTTCGGAACTGTGCAGGGATGTTCTGTCCGAGAGAATGCTGTTCAGTTCCAGTGTTGATCCTCAGCCGGCGTGTTGAAAACTATTCGCGCTGTGCTGTTTGGAAAGTTTGTGTAGTCAGCTGTAGGGCACTGCATGTACGTCAAATAAGATCTATTCGGAAACCATGTGTCAATCCATTGTATTTAGGTTTAGGGGATTAATTACCACCTCTGGTTGGGAACGATGGAGGTTTTACAGCATGGGGTTTTCCGAGGGTTGGAGCCAATTCTTCATTTTCAATTCCAGCACATCACTGATCAAAATTGCAATCGGCAGCATTCTGTTAAAATGAGCCTCACACAGGGGCAGCAGATGACTTCAACTGAAGTCCCTGTTTCTTAGTCAATTAAAAATCGGCTTCAATGAAAGCAGCTGAACAATCGCCACAGTTATTTCTAAAATAAATAACATGCTTTCTACTGCAGGGGTGAAAATAAGACTCCTATTGCACAGCACAGGGATCTCCAACCCTGGTCCTGGAGAGCTACTGGGTCTGCTGGATTTTGTTTCAACCGAACTCTCGGTTACATAATTGCTCCAATTATTGGCTTAATTAGTCAAGATGAACAGGTGTTCCAGATCTATAGCCATTGATGATGGAAATCCTGCAGGATCGGAGCTCTCCAGGACCAGGGTTGGAGATCCTATGTTCTTATAAGGACCAGGGGTCAGAAATGGAGATTAGATAAAGGGGCATTCAGAACAGAAAATAGGAGGCACTTTTTTACACAGAGAATTGTGAGGGTCTGGAACCAACTCCCCAGTAATATTGTTGAAGCTGACACCCTGGGATCCTTCAAGAAGCTGCTTGATGAGATTCTGGGATCAATAAGCTACTAACAACCAAACGAGCAAGATGGGCTGAATGGCCTCCTCTCGTTTATAAACTTTCTTATGTTCTTATCCCTGGCCTTGCAGCTTCACCCATTCCATGTTTTACTACAAGCTTGATTAGCCCCAGTGTGTGCAGGTATAACAAGCTCAGGTGTGTCTTACTAAACTCATAGTAAAACCAGGAATGGATCGAACTTCCTTTGAAGGGATTGGGATGGGGGCGGTGGAATTGATTTTTAAAAAGGAATTTTAACTTGTTGCATCCTAGTTCGTGTTGTATTTTAGTAGTGTGATTTACATTTACTGTAAACCACGCTGTATATAAATACGAATCTTGCATTGTAACCCTGTAGTGCCCTTGTAAGTCAACCCTGGAGAAAGGCATCAGCCAAATAGATAATATGAATTGGAATTTGACTCCCGTCCTGGTTTTTCCGTGCAGGATCGAGACGATGGCCGATGGAGACTACGAGATCTGCTTCGACAACTCGTTCAGCAGGATGTCTGAGAAGATGGTGTTCTTCGAGGTCATCACGGAGGGCTTACTGCAGGACACGGCAGTGGAGGACTGGGCTCAGGTGGTGCAGCCAGACGAGCTGGTGGACTTCAAACTGGACGACATCAGGGTAACCCTCGCGGGCTCTTCTGTTGCGTGACACCATCACAGCAAAGAAACCAGAACCACCCTAAATAAAACAGAGCTTGAAAACCGTGCGTCCGACAATCCCGCTTAGTCCTAGATCAGCTATTTATTTATAGTTTAGCTTCCCGTGCACTTTTTTTTATTAAAAGGGTCCAGTATGTAGCAGCTGTCCAAAAAAAAAACATTTCACGATTTCCAAACACAGCGGCGGCCAACGCGTTTTGCCTCCCCCTCTTGTGTTTCAGGACTCGATGGATGGCGTGCGTCGGAGGTTGGAGAGGAGCATGCAGATGCAGACGATGCTGAGAGCCTTCGAGGCGCGGGACCGTAACCTGCAAGAGGACAACCTGTTCCGCGTCACCTTCTGGTCCTCTCTCAACATGCTGGTGATGATGGTGGTGGCCCTCGTGCAGGTCTACCTGCTCCGCAGCCTCTTCAATGACAAGAGGAAGGTTCGCACGTAGAGAGAGTGGAGCCGAGCCCTGCGCTGTGAGCTGGACCCTAGTGACCGTCCACGCGCACTGCGTTCTCCTATCGGAACCCTGAGCAGGGGGGTTCCGCACAACGCAATCATTCCATACAGCTCTGACCAAAAGTGTTGCACCACCCTCCTAGAATGAACTCAAGTCGAATGAAACCTGCTGAAATAACATTACCTTAACATATTGTAATTACACACGGCTTTGTAGTTTTCCCATGTAAACACTGACCATTGGAAAATGCAACATTTTGAAAAGCTCACATGAAATATTTTTTTTGCAATATCATTGAGATGACATGATGTTCTAGAAAATTACGTCCATATTTCTTTTTTTTGTTTGTTTTGTTAATTCGATCTCCGTCCTAAAATTCTAGGTGGTTCAAAACTTTTGGCCATAGCTGTATGGAATTATTTTCTTAGTTACGATCCTAACTTGGATTTCAAAACTGCATTTTTTAGACCAACACAGTGAAGTAACTGCAGCAGAAACGTTTTAAGATCTGACTAGGAAACGGAAAACAGCATCTGCGTGGAATACAGTTACCATGAAGGAGGGAGTTAGCCTGTGATGAATGTGCAGACCCTTTTATTAATACGATTTCGTCATTTAAATGATGGGATCTGGCGCTGCTCGCAATTACAGGGTTTGATCCCAACCTGCAATAGCAAATTTCACAGCCGGTCTGAAAGAGATGCAGCTAACCAATGATGGGGAAACAGTTTCCTGTTTTTAAAGCGGATTTAGTAACAGAGGTACAGGGCTGTGTGCAGGGAGGAGGGCGTCTAGGAGACAGTGAGCCGATGGTGTGCCTTCGTTGCGGTTCGTATGAACATTCAAGAATCTGCTAATACATGGTGCTGTGATGCAAAACATTTCACCATGTTGGGGCTCTTGTGGAGCATTGCAGCCATTCAAAATCCTTTTGAATTTACAGCGGGTCAGAACAGTGGGGTTATGTTGAGATCACATGATAAACGATCACAGGATCTCAACACAACACGTTTTCATGTTCTCCTCGGCGAGCAGGCGCTCGTATTTTTAATCCTGGTTCAATTGAACAGCTCTGTTGGTGAAGTTTGCAGGTCTTCTCTGGTTTTTGTCCGAAGATTAAGAAAATAGTTTCTATTGCATTGTGAAATGTCTTCACAGAGGATTGGTACTTTTTATTTTTTTAACTTGTAGTTTTGTGGAGGGAGGTGTAGATTAAAGCCAGTATTTGTACTGTGAAAATACCTGAATCATATTTTTGCATGCTTTATATTATCACACATGCTCAGTAGAGTCGTGGGTTGCTTGAAGAGATTTTGTAATAAATTCCGTTCCTGTTCCCGTAGCTGTGCACCTCATTTGTAGAATCAGCACACACCTCTTGGTGGGATCAGGCTGTCCCTCTATAAGCTTGTGTGCGTTTCCTACACCCGGAAGAGATCTGTCTCCTTGTCTGCAGTCTAAACGGCAGAATGAAAGCACAGCACCGAGGCAGGTCACTGAAGGAGGAAGGGTAGCTCCTTACACACAAGCTCCTTAAAAACTTGCAGAGTTCAAGTCGCTTCTAAAACATTATGGCTGACTTGAAATCTGCAAATGTTTTAAGAGCTGAAAACAATTAAGAAGTAACTGATCAAATGATCAGTTCATTTAAGGGTCTAGTTAAGTAATTGAGAGCTCAGTTGGAATGAAAACCAGCAGACACAGGGGGTCCCCAGGATCAGGGTTCAAACACACTGGCTTTGTATTAAATGTGTTACGTTTGTCTGCACAAGGAATCAATCCTTCTAGGATTGATTCTTTAGAATCTGAAAACAAATCTGCAGGGTTTATTCCAAACTGGAGGGGGCTCGGAGGAATCGTGTGTCTAAATCTGTGATCTTGAAACCATTCCAGCTGGGTTAACGTGCAGATCACAGAGGGTTTGTGAAGCGACTCTTCACGTAGCTCTGGCGTCCAATCGGATTGTGCGGAGAAGAGGCAACTGACTCGCTGCTTATTGATTCGACGCTTTCAGTGATCAAAACGAAGAGGAACAGAAATGACTGTTAGTTTTTTTTTTTTAATACTGTGTGCTGTTTAAAACTTATTTGTTAACTGAATGAAAACAAGAGCTTCCAAATCGATCCAGTCTCTTTAAAACCTGCTCAAACTCGTCAGGATTTAAAAAAACAAAAACACGTCCCTGAAACATGACAAGTTAGCTGGCACAGTTTTTATACATCCAAATGCATTGCTCATCAAATACACTGGATCCGAGTCGATTCATTTGAAAACAGTGCCAACTTGTAACCCTACAGCTGAAACTTTTTTGTGTGTGTGTGTTTGTTTTATTTTCTTGTGAGGGTCGGAATGGTGATCAGAGATTTAATTTTCTATAAAATCATTTTTAAAGTTTAATGTTTTTGTGTGTTTTTAAATAACAGGTGTATTTCATATTTTATAGTGTTTCGTTTCTACTGCCCTCTAGCGGAAAGACGGGGTAGTTCATTTAAAATGCAGTTGCATCACGATACTGTAACCCTGCAGAAGAGTCGCGCTGTGACTGTCCTGTGTGTACAGACTACACCACGTGGAAAGTCTAGTCAGGAAATAAACACACACAGTCTTTGAATAATGACAGGAGGTTCTCAAATGCGGCATTCTGGCTGCCGTGGTCTATTTTGTGTTTGTCCAACCTTGTGTGTACTTTTTAAGACCCAAATAAAATGTTTTGCTGGTGTAAAGCTGACCTGTTTGCCTTTCTGTGTGACCGTGCGCAGTTTGCATGAACTCACCAAGTACCAAATTCATTCGTCATAAAAGCAGCTGAAGGGCTATAGTTGCAGAATTAACAGTTACAATTAGACTTAACTTACAGGGACATTTTTTTCAATAACCCGTTCAAAATGCTCCAACAGATGACAATAGTGTCCCGTCCTCAAATGAAGAGAATGGGTTCAAGCTACAGCCTTGGTGATGCAGCGCGCACAGATACAGAGGGTCCTCATCATCACGTGATATCATCACGATCGTTTTATTAACTGCAATCTGAAGCGTTTCTGGAAGGCTTGGAGTGTGTGATAAAAGATTGGTGCAAAGCCGAGGCAGTTATCGTGTGCATGTGTGTCACAGACAGACAGACAGACGCGAGCCACGTATTCTTTATGAACAATAACAATAATATAGTGGATTAGCATTAAATAGGACGTGAATAACACATATGGTTTACAGCATATAAAAAAAGCAAAGTCTTTTAACAGGTGAAGAATTTATTGCAAATTTTAAGATTATAATTCCATTTGTTGTTACAGGTTTGTATTTAAATTAGAAGGGGGGGAGGGACACACAAAAAGAAAACGGGTGAATGGCACCCCAAAGGATAAAGATAGCTTCTTTATAACTCTGACAGAATAATGAGTTCCGTGACGCGTGTATCGATGACAAACCCCCTGTTATTATTATTATTTATTTCTTAGCAGACGCCCTTATCCAGGGCGACTTACAATTGTTACAAGATATCACATTATACATTATACAGATATCACATTATTTTACATACAATTCCCCATTTATACAGTTGGGTTTTTACTGGAGCAATCTAGGTAAAGTACCTTGCTCAAGGGTACAACAGCAGTGTCCCCCACTGGGGATTGAACCCACAACCCTCCGGTCAAGAGTCCAGAGCCCTAACCACTACTCCACACTGCTGCCCTAAGATTTCAGGAATGCCCCTCCCCTCCTATCACTATCAGAATCTACAGAGGGAAAAGCATTTAAGAATATTTCTGTATTTAAAAGGATTCTTTTGACATTCAAAAGGAATTGAATGCCTGTTGTTTTTTTAGAGAGCTATAGTATTATTTTACTGTTGTATTGAAAACCATGCCATTCTAATATCAAAGAATCTCCCTTTGAAGCAATCACTAAATAAAAATAATCCAGTTTGAATCTAAAAGGAATCCAGAAATCTCCCAAAGAAAAAAACCTGAAAAAAAGAATTCTGCATTATTCCTCGTGGGTTAGCGCACAGAAGAGCTGCGCAGTGATTCTATATTTCCTCATTCGTTCAGGATTTGTGCTTCAAAAGAAGACTGGCTTTTAATTGAAGGCTCTTCTAAGGATTGCTCAGTAAACACAGGTTTCCAGTTCAGCATTCATTTAGCCGTGGACTATAGAGCCTGTGCTGTGAGGCGCATTACACGATCTCCATGCGTCAATATATATTGCCGTTATATACTCCCACACACACAGTGCTGTAGTGCTTTAGAGTAGACATCTACATTTTACAAATTATGTAGATCTATAGATTTAAAAAAAACACAAACGTTTAGGATACGTTTGAAGTTCACTTCTTTCCCTTTGCAGCAGGGATTCGGACTCCCGCACAGTCCAGCATCCAAAACTCCTGCTGCTGTTGTGCTAACGTCTTATTAATGAGCAGCTTGGAAGTTCACGACAGCAGTGAAGCGCCCTGCGTCGAGGTAACGCGTCTTTGTTACAGTACATGAGACTACTAGGCACCTACAGAGCTGGCTGAGTTCATAAATAACAAACAGAGTGGTAAATAATGCGCCCTGTTTTGAAGGCGTATTTTCAGAGAGCACTTGAGCACCACGCCGTACAAAACAAGCCTGAAGCGATTCTTGTTTTGAGCAGTTTTGTGCCAGCTCTTTAGCATTAGAGTTTGTTCCTCTCTTAAAATTAGGCTTCAAAATAGCGCCCAGGGAGTGGCATTTTGAATAGTTACAAGATAGCAAGATTTAAACATGAAAATACATGCAAGTGTTTCTTTTCAAACGTGCGCGTTTGAGTCCTTTATCACACCTGGAAGTGCTGGACGGGTCAGAAAGCGGGTTCAGACGCCGACGATCTCTCTCAGGTACCCGCATCAGGCATTCGGGTGCAATGCAAGGAAGACAAAGAGGGCTTAAAACTAAGTTAACAGCTGGCGTGGCTTTCCTTGGATTCAGTGTCTGTTTAGCAACGCAGCGTAATCAGGTACAGAGCGACTCACAGTGTCATTAGATTTGAATGAATGCACGACATATCTACACACGCACACACACGCACGCACATACACATAGACATACGCACGCACGCACACACACATAACATTATTATTACAGAAGTTTTTTGTGTTTTTTTTTGCTTTACGGTTTCCAGATATTTATGGCTGAGAGGAAACCCTCGTTATTGACGAAGGTGTCTGATTATTGTTTTCAAGTCATGGGATAAATGCCGCAGTCTCCCGTGAACAGGAATCAGACATACGAACGGAAGAAACGTTTTGGAGCCAGAAATAGGGTTACCATATGGCTCCAGATTAACCGGACGCTTTGAGACAGACCGGGATTTCAAAATTCCCCCTAAATTGAAAGTAATTCACGTATAAATGAGCTCCACCTTTGCTGAGATTAATCCTGCTGTGGTGGAATTGCTTGGGCGCAGCAAACAAGTCACACTGATCAGCTGCTTCTGATCAGATCTTAATGAACGAATAGCTAATTTATCGATAGAGCAACGAGATGATGATGCGATTGTATTTGCAGAATAATATGGGCGATTGAATTTTAACAAACAGAAAAAAATAGCGACTGGCTGCAATTCATTCTTAGTTTAATACAATTATTTGACGCGCATGCGGGTATTTAAGCACCATTCTTAATTGTAGCTAAGGATGGTTCATTTACACCTTCATTTATTTCAATTTAGGGGCAAGTTTGAAATCCCGTTCTGTCTCACAGCGTCCGGTTAATCTGGAGCCACATGGTAACCTTACAGAAGAGACTGTTCGGCCCGTCACGGCTTTTCCCTTCTTAAAACACCATGCACCACGACTAGCAGGGTCTAATAGCAGACCGCCTCGCTGGTTTGAAATGTTCCCAGTGTTTCAGATACCTCGCCGGGTAGACTGTTTCTATCATGCATTTATAACTCTATGTAAAAACAATTCTGAGCTTGCTTTGGTTTCATTAATGCTTCGTTCTGCGCCTTGTGATAATTTTGAAGTACCGGCTCAGTTTAACTTTATACCATTTAGGATGTTAAGAAACTTCACTCAAACCCAAGCTGCACAGTTTTGTGCACATTTGACAGCGAGCTAGGACAACAGAACGAACCTCCGTGCGGTTCTGTCTTCAAACGCGGTGCGGTTTACGAATCACCCTGGAAATGAGAGGAGCGTTTGAGTAACCCATTGCTTTGTGTTTACAAGACAAACGCGTTGGAAAGTCCAGCTTCGAGTTAGACAAATAGGGACAGCTTCTGTCTGAGAGGAACGAACACGAGATCCCGATTTTAATGTCCAAAACCAAAAAAGAAAATTGACTGACGTATTAAAAAAAAAACTAAAATAGTTATTTAAAACGGCAATTCATCTTTCATGTTCTGTTTCATTATGCCACACGAGGACGAAACATCATTATTGCTATTTGCTTAATATGGGATACGGTGAAAACAATGTTTGGTTCTGAATTTATTACAAACACGCAAAATTATCATTATTACAACTTTGAGTTTAAAACCAGCAGGTGCATGCTTTATACAATACGTCTACAGAAGGACATCTGCAAAATGAAGCTGAATTCTTTGGTCAAAGGTATTTTCCCCCCATGGAAAAAAAAGACCACTTGCACCTTAATCAGTTGCATCTCCTCTAGTCAGTCTCTCCTATTTCAAAAGCATTGGGTTTACACGATTATATTAAGAACAGAAATGAAATACGTCACTCCTCCCCACCTCAACTCTGGATTCTAAGTATTTAAAGCTGAACTCTCTTTGTAGTTGCTCCATACATTTAGCTCACTGTCCTGCCGCACAGACATCGGACTGGGGTCTATAGAAGACAGGACGTTCGCCTACAAGTGAACTGAAATAAAATACTTCTAATGAAAGCGGTTTCAATCTCAGTGCACGTTTTACAATGCTTGCCTCTTCTTTACTGCGGGAAACTGTTATAAAGGCTGTACACTGCCCGGTGCTAAAAAAAAAAAAAAAAACAGGAGGTTGCAGTGTATTTGACAATATTTTTTGGCATCTCATTTTAATTTAACACCCTAAAGCGGCATTTGTTTTTACATCAGTAGGCATTAGCTTGCAGGTATGCCCAAGTTCTGGGCCAGACACAAAGGTGTGCGAATCTCCTTTGTAGAGTAATAGATCTCGATCTCTCGATCTCGATCTCGATCTCTCTCGATCTCTCTCGATCTCGATCTCTCTCTCTCTCTCTCTCTCTCTCTCTCTCTCTCTCTCTCTCTCTCTCTCTCTCTCTCTCTCTCTCTCTCTCTCTCTCTCTCTCTCTCTCTCTCTCTCTCTCTCTCTCTCTCTCTCTCTCTCTCTCTCTCTCTCTCTCTCTCTCTCTCTCTCTCTCTCTCGGAGTGGGGGGTGCTGCAGTGTTGGCTCTCAGTAGTGGTTGGGTCTGCCTCGATTGGTAGGTGTTGGTCGTCTGTATGCATACAAAAATAAGAAGAGAAACAAAAACACATTCATTTATCACATATTATTATTATTATTATTATTATTATTATTATTATTATTATTATTATTATACCAGGAAAAGTCCACAGGAATCAACCATTCATTCATAGGTGAACATTGGGGTTACTGACTGCATGGTATGTGAGTGTACAGCCACCCGATCTGATCAGTCAATTCAATGGGATGTTATCAAGCAAAGATCATCCCACAGGAATGGGCCAGTAGGTATCTATCGCATCCCAACAGGTAGGTCCGGATCAAGCGCTATAATGGACGTCGGATGTAGCAGCCGCTAGAGGGCGCTAAAGAAGCAGTGTTGAAATAATACTACAATCACTCGAATAGTAACACAGTTAGGTTTAGGGATTGAGATTAGTTTTAGGGGTAGGCATTAGGTTTAGGGGTAGGCATTAGGTTTAGGGGTAGGGGGCAGATTTAGGGGTTAGTAGGCTAGTAGGTACCTACTGGCCCATTCATATGGGATGATTTTTGCGTGAATGTCCCATTTAATCGACTGATCTCAATCAGATTGTAGTTTTCCTTATACTTCACAAAAAACTGACACATTAAAAATGAAAATGACATTTCAAAATGTAACATGAAATACTGTTAATGACGTCTCAATCCTAACATTCTAGGTGATGCAACACTTTTGGCCACAGCTGTACGTGTGTGTATTTAAAGTTACACTCTCTGTAAAGATGTACTGAAATGTGATGTAGGTGTAACATACAGACAGCGTCCATACAGCCCACCCAAGTCCCATCACAATTGAATGAGTTCTTTAGTTACATTGTGGTACACACAGGTCTCTACACAAACTGGTCAGCGAACAAGGTCTGCTTTATGGACAGAGGCTCTTCCTCTCAATCCATCGTCTTCAAAATGTTAACATTTGCGAATTGTTATATAGATAGATAGATAAATAGATAGATAGATAGATAGATAGATAGATAGATAGATAGATAGATAAAGAAAAAAGAGAAAAGGATATTTCAGGTACTTAAAAAGGTAGAATAATTGATTACAAATCAATTTCAGGACGTTTCGGACTACAAGTCCTTCATCGGCTGAATACAAGATAATTGATTTGTAATCAATTATTCTACCTTTTTAAGTACCTGAAATATCCTTTTCTCTTTTTTCTTATTGATCATTTTGGTACACAACAGTTTTCCTTTTTCTCAAAATCTCTCTCTCTCTCTCTCTCTCTCTATATATATATATATATATATATATATATATCTAATGGAAAAACAAAACTGGGAAGAGTCCTTCCTCTTAACAGCTAGACTTTCTCAAACCCTGTGTGTGTGTGTGTGTGTGTGTGTGTGTGTGTGTGAGAGAGATTGCTGTGTGTAATAATGCACACACGCATGCGTTGTTCAGCTGCGGTTGAAGCCCTGTGTTTCAAGACCACTCAAGTCTCCCGTGCATCGGTTAGTGATGATCATCACCTGGAATTGTGCTTTCCGATTTCACACACGTCCCACAACTTCAGTTTTACTGAATCAGTTTGTCTCCATTCCTGTGGAACACATGCCACCCCGTGGCTTAAAGCTGTAACTGCACCACAAGGGAGGTAACAGACCGGGACCCGCGGATTCTGAAGCAATCTACAGCCACATTTATAAAACAAGCAGCGGTTATGAAACTGACGCCATTGCGGCTCAACATAGAGCCAGCGCTGTATGACAAACCAACAGGCAGCGGGATCCAAAATGGCGAGCGCTGGTAGGCAGTTTCATATCCGCTCTACTACGAAAGCGCTGAGCCCAAGGGAGGACTCGACCACAATCCAACACCAAGCGCCATGCCATCCATCCATCCATCCATCCATCCATCCATCTCCAGTTCTGTGCAGCAATATTTTGACCGGTTTCAAACATTTAAAATGAACCATCATTTTTTTCACGAATCTTTACGAGGTAATTAATTAATTAATTCATTCATTCATTCATTAAATAGCCTATATAATTTGTAATATTTACAAATTCAAAAAGTAAAATGCTTTTACTATAATATATATTTTTGTCTTGCGGTGATAAATTATAAAAGACTTCAAATTTCATTTGTTTCTTCAACTGTCCCCCTTACCTTGCTATGCCGTTCGCAATCACTGCAACGCCACGTTCAGTTTTGTTTTGCTAATCTTCTGTTCGGCTCTCTTCAGTTCTGATTCATTTTGCTTGCAATACACTAGCCGGGCACTAGATGGCGCTGGCGCTCACTGATATAAACGCGATTCTGAGGAGCTTATGCTACACACGGCAACTAGACCTGCATCATAGCTCCAGTCAGAAGCAAAACAGACTTATAAAAGACATTGCGATGAGAAATATAATGGTTGAAAACATCATAACAATAATTTCAACAGGAACAACGTGCTTTTGTCTTCATAACGGGTGACGTTGCCACTGTGAAGTGTTACCAAATAATGCTGCTGCTGACTGTGATGGGAGGGAGGGAGACACACTGAAGGGAAAGGAGAAGCAAAAAAAAAGGAGAGACACCGTCCACCACAGAGACATTCCCTTTTATTATAGATGCTTTTATTAATAGCTACAGAGGCACTTACAGTTTATTCAAACAGAGACACCTGTGAAGGATTTCAAATCAAAATACACACAGTGAGGAAACAGAACGAGGGAGGGAGGGAGAGAAGGAGGCATCTCAATACTCTACACATTGTGAGAGGACGCGGGGGGGGGGGGGGGGGCGATCTTGCCACAGAAACAATACCTAGAGGAAGGGGGGAGCTAGTTTTTTTTTTTTAAAGACATCTCCATGGTCAATGAACAGCAAGGCCAGTCCTCAGAGCGTTTGTGAACAGAACACAAGGCAAGGCTGTGCTTTCCACCCCCATTAGGTTTGCATTGCTCTGTAGAAACTGGGCTTTGGGGGAGAACTAGGGGTGGGTCAAGTTTTTAAACCTTTCAACATTTTGTCCAAGCGGGTCAACCATTGTGAAAAACACGCAGGTCAAACGCAGGCGTCACCCTTGCATAGCAGTGAGCGAACAGACCAATTCATTTCGCATCTAGTATTTCTCCACTGTCTGAGGAACATATTTTTATATTAAAGAGATCTTCTCATTTCTGATTGATTCAAATTTAAACGTGTTTCCTAGACGTTTAGAATTTAGGGTTGCACAATTTAAAAGCAGAATTTATTTATTTATAAAGATGATTTTTTGTAAAGATGATTCATCTTTTTCAAGTAGTCAAGATTTCAGATCACTTTGTCAGTACTTGGGATACTTTTCCGGATCTCCCGATGTTCCGTTTTGGAATTCGCTGTGGCAAGATGCTTCCCCCAGTCCCCTGTAATACAATCCATTTCCAGATCTGTATGCTGTTCATGACTCATTTACTCCAAAAAGAAAACACCCCAGTTAAAAATAATCAAAAGAGTCTCAAAGTACTTTTAATAAATACCAGGCTTTAAAAACAGAACACACTGAATTAGTCCCCCCCCCACCCCCACCCCACCCCCCTTTATTTTAAATGTTTCTCCCTCTTAAAAAATCTCTTTCAAAAGCAGCCTTGTGCCTGAGCGATTGCTACAGATACCGAATTTGATTACTGCACATCTAGTGGGTATTTGGGATCAACATTTTTTTTTAAAAATGCCCTTAACTCAAAGTAGTCATTCTCAATTGAATAAATGTCAAGCAAAAATACTTATTACAGGTATATTTATTGCATAAAAAGCAGCCCTTGATAATCTGTAGGTGTTATTTCTGCCTAAAAGTTAAAAATCAACAACAAGGCTTTAGAAACTTAAAAAAAAAACGCAATAGCCAGAGAGAATGTTATTTCGAGTCATACTTTAGGGGGCGCTGTGTCGCAAGTCTTTTGCATAGCAGGTTCGACCTGGACACAAACAAACAACCTGTACGTCACCCATTTCAGAAACACGAAAGGAAATTCAATGACAGGAGTTTCGTTAAGAAGTCTTTCAGCATTTCTACACCCAGCGCTGTCGGGTGTGTAATATTTACGGGTGCAAATCATCCAGATCAAGTTGTCCTTCGCCATGAAGCGCTTGCAATTCCACGTGGATGATGATGTCATCCCAAGAGCGGCCACACTGAGCACCTAGACAGGTTGTGACATGCAGACAGCGCCCCCCTGTGTCGCAAGGCAGCAATAACACTCTCTCACTGCTGAATGTTCAAGTTTTCTGCTCTGGTAAGTACTGTACAATTGCAATGTTTTGTGTTTTTTTTGCTTGAGGTAAACTGACTTGAAAAATAAACTCAAAAGCTTTACTTTTACACTGGCTATCCTGAAAGTCAAAAGAAAATACCGGTACTTTTGAAAATATATACACCCGATTACATTGTTATGAAAACAGATACTGCTATGCATGACCGAAATTTGGAGTGCTGTCACATTAAGATCACATTAAGATAAACTAAACATATTATCTCCCCCATTTCTCTACGTTTTAAAAAAAGGGTATATTCCCCAAATAAGTTTATTTTTTTATCTATTTTTAATTATTCATTTAAATCATTTTAATAATAATAATAAAAATGAGCAACGTGCATTAACACGGACACGCACATTTTGTTTTGATTTGATGCATATGTTTATTAATTGAAGTTGGGTTTCAATCTAACTCAATCCAAACTCACTATGTCAAGGCACTGTGTGAAAATAACACATTATTATTCAGGTCCTTTCTGTGTGTTAAGAGCTTGGTGTAGTTTTTAAAGCACATGACCATTAAAAAATATTATTATTATTATTATTATTATTATTATTATTATTATTATTATTATTATTATTATTATACAGTATTTTACATTTTTCATCCAGAATAGCACTACTGCAAAGGCTGCTCTGCAAAGACAGCTATATAATTGTTTTTTGGGGCGGGGGTTGCAGTGTGTTCAAAAACTGAGAACGCTTCACATTTGCTGTTCTAAAATTCATATCCTCACTGCAGATGCATTTTGAAAATCCACTTGACCGAAAAATCTCCAGTTCGAAAATGAATTCCCTAAAATCGTGATTTTTTTTCATAAAATCAGATCAGATTCAGATTTACAAAATCGCGATTCTATCATGTGTTGATTTCTGCGATGCTGGCTTCTGTGTATTTATTTAATATAGAATTCCTTAAAGCTAGAAAAAAAAGGAGGAAGAAAATTGTAGAAATGAATATTATAACCTATGTTCAATTGATTAGAAAAAAAAAACACAGTATCAACAAGAATTGAAGGCTGAAGTCGCTAAAGTGTTTTCATGTTCAATTAACGGTGGGGAGAGCTTCACAGAACTAGACGCTTAGCAGGTTATCAGATCGGGGGTCTTGCTAACGAGGGCTGGCAGACACACGCCTTGGGAGGGCAGCTTTAAATATCCGGGCATGCTGGCTTCCAGCTGGCTTGCCCAATTCAAAAGCTCTGTATTGTTTGTAGGTCACAGCGTTTCTCATAATTCTCATGTTTGGACAAACACTGCTGGAAACGTGCGTTTGCAACAGGGTTAAAGGCTGCCTTAGTTTTTGTTTGACTGAACAATTCCTGGGTTTTATAAAAAGGCTATTGTCGTTATTTACTGATTTTCACCAAGAATTTGGCCCAGCTCACCAAGCATCATTTCAACCAAGGAAATCCTGACCGATTCAGGTCAATAAGAAAATAGTTTTAACATATTGTTGGGCTGGCTGCTTAACATAACCTAGGAGTGCATTCACAAACCATACCAGCAGGTAAGCTGCTTATTCACCTGGAAAACTTCATTATTTTCCTCCAGTTTTTAATTTTCACTTTTTTTTTTTTTAAAGAAACACTGAAAAATTCCCAGGAAATCTGATGTAAAAAAAACAAAAAAAACAGAAGGTTTTTTTTTTTTTGCATTTCGGGTTTAAAAATAGATATTTTTTAAAATGTTTTATTTGTATTGAATTTCCTGGTCTTCTGAAGACATGTATGCAGCTCAAATCTCATTGAACTGTTTATTTTATTTGTTGGAACCCACTTTATAAACAAAACAGCAGTGATTTTAACCAGGAGGTCCCTGAGGCCCTCCTGTCCAGTCACGGTCTGCACAGCTCTGTCTGTCTGTCTGTCTGTCTGCCTGCCTGCCTGTCTGCGGGTCTCCCAGTGTTTAGTCTAGTAAGGAAGATTCTGCCGGCCGGATTATGGTTGGGCGGTTGGGAGCAGCTGGAGGTCTTCGGCTGCAGAGAAATAAGAGAGTGAGAGACTGGGAGTGAACAAGAGTGAGCACAGACACAGAGAGAGAGAGACACACACACAGGAACACGCAGAGACACGCACACACAGGAACACAGACACACGCACACAGAGATGAACACATGCACACGCAGTGGAACACACACATACACACGCCAAGAGAAATTTGGCCATGCTGTGAATATTTTAGCTAGGGGTGTTACTACACTCAGATTTTCAGAGTAATTCCCTTTTATGAAGTTTTTAATTAAGTATTAATTACACTGAATGAATTTGGAATAATTGCTCTGAACAAGGTGTTCCCTCAGTTGCCCTTGCTTACACAATCATTGAGCTCCTTAGAAATGTGTCACACCTCCTGCAGTGGATTGTGGGATGTGATGAATCGGTTACTAGTTTGGCAGAACATTTTCATTGTCAATAAAAACACCAGAGCTCAGGGAGAGAGGAAAATTCACCTAAAAATGGGAAGTTAACTGTTACTTATTGGGACTGAATTGTATTGTATATGTAAGCTAAAGGCAGCTTTTCATGTTCCAAAACCATCGCATTAATTATGTGTTGCTGCAGCTGTTTAAATAACGGACCTGTCGTTTTTCTTTTCATTGTTAACATCCTGACAACTTTTTACACTTAGGACTTTAAAGTCTGTTTCAAAGCTCAAAAGTTTGTGTGAGAGAGGAAGAACTACTAAAACGAGGGAGAAAGTGATAAAGAATCACCTTTAGTGGATATTCAATCATTTAAAATGCCATTATCCAACCCTCCCGCAGAGCAACTAACCCTAACACATCCTGGCTGTATCCTCAAACCAGCAGACCTTAAACCATCCAATCAGACAGGGACTCAAACCATCCAAACAGGCAGGGACTCAAACCATCCAATCAGACAGGGACTCAAACCATCCAATCAGGCAGGGACTCAAACCATCCAATCAGACAGGGACTCAAACCATCCAATCAGACAGGGACTCAAACCATCCAATCAGACAGGGACTCAAACCATCCAATCAGACAGGGACTCAAACCATCCAATCAGACAGGGACTCAAACCATCCAAACAGGCAGGGACTCAAACCATCCAATCAGGCAGGGACTCAAACCATCCAATCAGACAGAGACTCAAACCATCCAATCAGACAGGGACTCAAACCATCCAAATCAGGCAGGGATTCAAACCATCCAATCAGGCAGGGACTCAAACCATCCAAATCAAACAGGGACTCAAACCATCCAATCAGACAGGGACTCAAACCATCCAATCAGACAGGGACTCAAAACCAAAAGCAAAACAGGAGCCCAGCGTACACACGCAACGCAGACAAAAAACCAAGCGTGAATCACACACATTGATAAACCCACGGATACGCACAGTTATCAACAACAACCCTATGGTGCCTTTATAAAAGAAAGGTTTAACACAGCGAAGCGCAGGTAAGCATTGCAAAGCGCAGAGCCGCACGGTAAAGCATATTAAAAAAAACATGGCAAACTACACTGTGATAAAAACATAGGGTCTGGAACAATACCAGGGTGAACTCTGAGAAGGGATCCAACAGCAGGCAAAAGCAACACACACCACGACGCATGCAAACTTCACAAGAACGCGCTTGCAGAAGCATGCACATACAAAACAAGGGTTTGCAATGAGCAAACTGCTCTGCTCAACAGACTGTTATTTACCCCGTGCTGAGGATCAAGCCCACAGCCTTCTGTGCGAGTGCGCTGTGCCTGTGAGGCTGCAAGAGCTGCCTGCAACAACGAGGCGCTGGGCTGTTAGTACACCCCCCAGGGCAAGCACAACGCATTAGGCAGATCTCTGGTATATTTAAAACAGAGAGCAGCGGTCTGACTGTGAGCAACGTACAGGGAGCTAAAGGAATGATGCCAGGACATTTTACCCAATATATATACGGCCATCATTTCCTTCAACAGGAAGCGCAAAAAAAATCGCAATTAAAAATTCCATTAAAAAAATTAATAATCAAATACACATTTAACATAACGTGTGCGTCTTTCACATAGGAAAATGCGAGCTCTGCAAATTCGTGGTAATATATAAAATCAGATTTACTGGAATCATTTTGTTACTTTTTATTATTTAAAAATTGTATTGGGACAACCGAGGGTTTTTAACTTTATTGAAGGTCTTCAATAAACGATAACGAGCCTAAAAAGGTGAAATAAGTTAGTGAAAGTCAGGCTGGAACGATACAGTAATGTCACGCCATGAGACACGTACTGCGATATACAGGTCAGGATAAAATGTGTATCGCGATACATGCGATGGTTCTGATTGGGTGCTAGTTTGCTGCATAATAAGATCAAAAAGACCTTTTAATGATGTTGGAGTCCAAATTGAAAACGAGACAGGGAGGGTGTGCACCCATACCAACTACAGAACCCCCTACAAAGCCCCTAAGTGAACTACAATGAGCTCTGCTGTGTTTTTGGTCTGGTGTCACGATACGTACCTCTATCGCGATACAGCGTGTAATGACAGTATCACGATTCATCAGGAATCATCCCACCCCCTGATAGAAAGTGCATTGAAAGTCTTCCAGGACAGCCTCACTATATATGTTTGAGACCAGGCAGCTTCAGAACTGGTCTCAGCACAGGCTACAAATCTGTGGCAGACACCCCCAGACGTAAAAACAGCCATCAAATTGTTATCCACATTGAGAAACTGAAGCAGGTCCCACACAGTACGCAGTTAGATGCAAAACGCTTCGAAATATCAACACACAAGGTCTACCCCCCCAGCCCCATTACTGGAATATCAAAAGTGGCTGCAGCTTACAGAATCATTTCAGAAGTCTGAACCCGTGCACTTCACGGCACAGGTTTCAAATGCGTGGTTTTGAAATCGTTATACCAAACGTTGGATTTTCATTAAAAAAAAGAAAAAAAAAAAACTGGTACTCCACGAGGTTAAAGAAAGTTCTCAGTTTGCACTCCTTGCTTTCAGGGAGTAGCTGTTTCACTTCCCAGGTCATTTCCCCAGTCCGCGGGGTCATGCTAAGCTGCAAAGCATGTCAGTTGTTAGGGGAAGCAGCTGGTTGGTTAGTGACAGGAAGGAGAGCCCTGGAGGAGACTTCGGAAGTGTGATACTAGCTGAGGTTTAAAAACACACACATTTCTTTAACCCTGCGCAGTACCAGGTGTTTTGAAATGAAAATACGGGTTTGCTGTTTCCTTCAAAACTGCACATTGTTTGGACCTGTGCTGTGAATGGAAGTACAGGACAGGTCTCTGAGACCAGTCTAATTGCAGGGCTTAAAGAAATTAATATATTTAGCTTCGGAGTGAAATAATAATTGGGGAGGGGGCATGATTGAATATCTAGTCGATATTTTAAATGCAGCACAGAAACCAGGAGCGGAGGACAGGGCTGGGTTAAGCAGGGATAGACTCCGGACAAAGGGAAGGAGACACTTCTTCACACAGACAGCCTCCTCTAGATTGTAAGTTGTTATATGAAGAACATAAGAAACTGTATTGAGAGGAGGCCATTCAGTCAAATCAGCGCTCGTCCGGTTCCTAACAGCTGATTGATCTCGAAAACTTTGTCAAGTCTGATTTTAAAGGATCCCAGTGATTCAGCATCAACAACATGACTAGGTAACCCATCCCATCCCCTCACCACTCTCTATGTGAAGAAGAGTCTCCTTCAGCAACATGACTAGGTAACCCATTCCATCCCCTCCCCACTCTCTGTGTGAAGAAGAGTCTCCTTCAGCAACATGACTAGGTAACCCATTCCATCCCCTCCCCACTCTCTGTGTGAAGAAGAGTCTCCTTCAGCAACATGACTAGGAAACCCATTCCATCCCCTCACCACTCTCTGTGTGAAGAGTCTCCTTCAGCAACATGACTAGGTAACCCATTCCATGTCCTAAGTCCACTTCATTTCCCCACAGTGTCCTCTGGTCCTGGTTTTTCTGTGCTAGCGTTAACTTCGGTCGACTCCTTTTCAGATCAGAACAGGTCAGAGGAATGGGATTGTGTTCAGCTGCAGCCACTAAAGACCGCTGGTCTCCCGCTGAGCGCCCGTCTTACCTGGGGACGCCGGGGGGCACGCCGGGAGGGATACGCGCCGGCCGGGAGGGGATCTGAGGCGGGGCGCTGAACGGGTCCTGACTGGCCGAGCCGTAGGCGGGCTGGGGGCCAGGCCTCGAGGGGATTGGAGGAGCCCCAAAGGCAGGGGTGGGGATGAGGGGGGGGCCGGGGGTGGGTCCCCTCACTGCGGGGGGCCGGCTGGGTGGCGGAACGCCCCCTGCAGGTCTGTGCTGAAGGTTCGGGCTGCAATACAAATATGCAATTTATCATTAGTATACGCGAGCTGTCAACAAAGCTGTGTGCTATAAAAACCCTTATTTGAAACGAAGCAGGGGGCTGACCTGGGGTCTTTCTGCATCCACGTGTCATCGACGGGCGGGGGGGCCGGCACGGACACGGTGGTGGTGCTGATGTCACCGATGATCTTCAGCGACTCCTTCAGGGCGTGGTACATGCGCAGCATGTCATCTCTGCGCTGCGCCTGGTCCACGGACTCCTCCATCAAGCTGGTCTGATCCCCGGAGGAGTACAGGTACGCCAGGAGCTCCGAGTGGATGAAGTCCTTCGCCTGCAAGCGGCCAATAGAAACGGAGGATACTGAACGATGGCATCGGGGGTGGGGGGGGGTCTACGGTTTTTAATTCGCCTGTCGGGGGTCGTGGTTTACTGGGACATTGATGGCTGAATTGAATCAGCCTATTCAAGGCCTCCCTGGTGCATCAGCACTCACACTGGCAGCGATGCTGGCTCCAGTGTGGCCCCCCTAGCGCCTCAGCATGGCGACCGTCTGGAATGGGTTGGGAGTTGGGTGTGGGGGGGGGGGGGGGGGCGGAGGAGCTGCCCCAGCTCTAGCGGTCAGCAGGACACTCACGTTGTTGATCATGAGGTGCATGATGGTTTTTGGCATGAGGTCTCTGATGGACTTGTTGACGATGCCGATGTAGGAGTCCACCAGGTTGCGGATGGTCTCCACCTGCCTCTCGAGCTGGGGGTCCATTGAGAAGGTGTCGACTGGGCCCGCCTCATCGTTCTCTGCCTGCCAATCACAAAACAGGGCTGTGAGAAGGGACCAGAGCTTTACAGAAGAGTCATACAGGTCATAGATACACAGAATGAAACCTCTCTGAGCAACGGCAGTCATCAGAACATCTTTTTAAAAAAAAAAAAGCTGAGAGAAAAAAAAATGTGAATGTGTCATTTGAAGCTCGTTGCGCTTAAAGGCTATTGAAGATCAGCCACTCTCTAGATAAATTACTATAGACCCCGTAGAGTGATATAGTTAGAATATGGATATCCTTGTAAAAGCAAAGTGTGATGAAGCGAAGGTTTTAAATGACAAAGTCCTTTCAATTCACGAATCAATGACAGCGACACTTACTTGGTCTTTTTCAGGGTACACCCCAGCTCTGAGGAAAGAAGCTTTCCAGCTGTCCACATCCTCCTGGGAATCGCAAGCCAGCTCAATCTGTCGCAGGTCTTTATAGACATTCCTGAAGACAAGCAGAGAGGCTGTCAGAGACACACGCAGACACAGCCCCCCCCCCACCCGACATCGCAGGAAACGCTCGCCGCTCACAAACAACGCTGCGTCTTTTCAAATAAAACCGGCAACCCCACTGTTGGAGACGCAGCTACAAAAGAAAATAACCCTACAAAATTCCCGTGCATTTATGAATTCAATATCTGAAGCGGCTTGAAGCTTATTCGGTGGCAAACCATGTGTTTGTTCATTTAACACAGGGGTGTCCAATCAGTCCCGGTCCTGAAGGGCTAGTCCACTCCAGGTTTTACAGGTGAAATGAGAGAAGGGTTTACATGGGGGGGGGGTTTAACTGGTTAAACAATTTAGACCAGGGTTGGAACAAAAGACAGGAGTGGAAGGGTTAACTTTGACCACCCCCGATACAACAGAATTGATTCATGACTGTATCAAATATCATGGGAGGTAAGCAATGCGTAAATGACATTCTACTGCAGAGAAGAGCGTTTCTCTGCTTTCTTTAATAGGTGATGACGAGACACCAGGTTTATTAGCCCCGAGAGATTTGTTTTTACTGTGATGTGGTACAACATCTTTTTCCACAGCGAATTCAAAGTTAAAGAATCGGTTTAACATTTTGATAGAATATTAGAACATGAAATTATTAGTGGTTATTAGAGCTGTATTTATTTCACGGTCTAAAAATAGCACGATATTTCACAATTAAACATAATATTTATTAAAGCAGTCCAAAAATAGAGCTGTCGGGTTCCAAATGGATCGTTTTCTCTAGTTATTATATAACCAACATTCCTTAAATATTTCAATGCTTAATTGAAAAACAGTAAATGCTAAATTGTTGAATATTTCGCTTTTTTTATGTCCACCTTTTTAAAGACATTCTATTTTTACTACCAGTGAATTATCAAACCAACTCAAAATATCAATAAATTAAAAAAAAATAACAGCAGTCCCCTTCTTGCATGGACAGAGGGATCTTCAGCAGAAATATTTCCTGTCTTTCATGCAGCTGGTGTCTTTTTCATGAAGACGTTTTAAAGAAATCGTGCAGCTCTGTGTAGTGTGTGTTCAATCATTTACTGGAAGGAAGCAAACTGAACCGGCTGCCAGGTTCCTGAATGCAGTGTGACAGGCAGCGCGTCAATCAGGCAAACGTTTGCTGTATTTATTCTGAAGTGATACGTATGCATATTTACGCAGTGTCTGGAGTAAGGCCATCCTACCTGCAAGAACTCCCAACTCTGTATATCCCGACTCGTTCTCTGAGATCACAAAGTGCACAGCTTTTAGTTGTTCCAAAGAATCATCTTAAATCATCAGCTTTTTCTGCTGTTGTGCGTCTCGTTAGCGGACCTGCATGCATTGTGATGTATTGCATTGTGATGTATTGCATTGTGATGTATTGCATTGTGATGTATTGCATTGTGATGTATTGCATTGTGATGCATTGCGATGTATTGCATTGTGATGTATTGCATTGTGATGTATTGCATTGTGATGCATTGCATTGTGATGTATTGCATTGTGATGCATTGTGATGCATTGCATTGTGATGTATTGCATTGTGATGCATTGTGATGTATTGCATTGTGATGTATTGTATTGTGATGCATTGTGATGCATTGCATTGTGATGTATTGCATTGTGATGCATTGTGATGTATTGCATTGTGATGCATTGTGATGCATTGCATTGTGATGTATTGCATTGTGATGTATTGTATTGTGATGTATTGTGATGTATTGCATTGTGATGTATTGCATTGTGATGTATTGCATTGTGATGTATTGCATTGTGATGCATTGTGATGTATTGCATTGTGATGTATTGCATTGTGATGTATTGCATTGTGATGCATTGCATTGTGATGCATTGCATTGTGATGCATTGTGATGCATTGCATTGTGATGTATTGCATTGTGATGCATTGTGATGTATTGCATTGTGAT
The DNA here is from genome assembly GCF_902713425.1 of Acipenser ruthenus. Classification (NCBI taxonomy): domain Eukaryota; kingdom Metazoa; phylum Chordata; class Actinopteri; order Acipenseriformes; family Acipenseridae; genus Acipenser; species Acipenser ruthenus. Next base: position 10,883,329 of record NC_081224.1, on the reverse strand, counting down.
GTATTGCATTGTGATGCATTGCATTGTGATGCATTGCATTGTGATGCATTGTGATGCATTGCATTGTGATGTATTGCATTGTGATGCATTGTGATGTATTGCATTGTGATGTATTGCATTGTGATGCATTGCATTGTGATGCATTGCATTGTGATGCATTGTGATGCATTGCATTGTGATGTATTGCATTGTGATGCATTGTGATGTATTGCATTGTGATGTATTGTATTGTGATGCATTGTGATGCATTGCATTGTGATGTATTGCATTGTGATGCATTGTGATGTATTGCATTGTGATGTATTGCATTGTGATGCATTGTGATGCATTGCATTGTGATGTATTGCATTGTGATGTATTGTATTGTGATGTATTGTGATGTATTGCATTGTGATGTATTGTATTGTGATGCATTGCATTGTGATGTATTGCATTGTGATGTATTGTATTGTGATGTATTGCATTGTGATGTATTGCATTGTGATGTATTGCATTGTGATGTATTGTATTGTGATGTATTGCATTGTGATGTATTGTATTGTGATGTATTGTGATGTATTGCATTGTGATGTATTGCATTGTGATGTATTGTATTGTGATGTATTGCATTGTGATGTATTGTATTGTGATGTATTGCATTGTGATGTATTGCATTGTGATGTATTGCACTGTGATATATTGTGATGTATTGCATTGTGATGTATTGCATTGTGATGTATTGTATTGCATTGCATTGTGATGTATTGCATTGTGATGCATTGTGATGTATTGCATTGTGATGTATTGCATTGCATTGTGATGTATTGTATTGTGATGTATTGTATTGTGATGTATTGCATTGTGATGTATTGCATTGTGATGTATTGTGATGTATTGCATTGTGATGTATTGCATTGTGATGTATTGCACTGTGATATATTGTGATGTATTGCATTGTGATGTATTGCATTGTGATGCATTGTGATGTATCGCATTGTGATGTATTGCATTGCATTGTGATGTATTGTATTGTGATGTATTGTATTGTCATGTATTGCATTGCATTGTATTGCATTGCATTGTGATGTATTGTATTGTGATGTATTGTATTGTGATGTATTGCATTGTGATGTATTGTGATGTATTGCATTGTGATGTATTGTATTTTGATGTATTGCATTGTGATGTATTGCATTGTGATGCATTGTGATGTATTGCATTGTGATGTATTATGATGTATTGCATTGTGATGTATTGCATTGTGATGCATTGTGATGTATTGCATTGTGATGTATTGTGATGTATTGCATTGTGATGTATTGCATTGCATTGTATTGTGATGTATTGCATTGCATTGTATTGTGATGTATTGCACTGTGATGTATTGCACTGTATTGTATTGTATTGTATTGCATTGTACCTCTGCTCAGTGTTAAAGATTGCGAAGATGTGCTTCGTTGACATGAACCCTTTCTCCACGTCTCGGATTTTCAGGTTGTCCAGCGGCAGCATGTACTTCTTCTCTTTCTCCTGGAGAGTGACACAAACACAGACAGCAGGGTCACTAACGCTGGGAGGGTCACCAGCAGCTGGGATCACACAAGACCGGACAGCACAGCGCTGACCACAGCAACACCCACATGCACAGCTCTGGAGAAACGGTTTGCATCACCCGACACAATGAACACATTTTACTTCACAAAGTCGAATGAAACCTGCTGAATAACGTGACGTTAACGTATTGAATTACAAATAAAACATCTCAATTATCTTCACTCGAAAAAAAAAAATGTGTAGATATAACAACTGGAATATGTCCCGCAAAAGATAGCCTTGGCCCCACCCTCTGTGCATTATGAGCCAATGGGAAGATGTTTCCCGATGAAAAGGGGGGCGTGGTTAACACTTCCCACCAATGAGAGCGCAGAAAAACAGAGGATGGAAAAAGCGGCTTTTCAAAGACCACCCAGCCAGAGATGGGGGTGGGGTCTGGGCACAGCTTGTGTTCAGACGGACAAGAAACATCTGGAAGTGTTTATATATGTAAACTTGCCAGAGCCTAAACTCCAGATGCAGACACACACACACAATGATGTCATCCTCCAGCACAAAGGCCACAGCGCAGAACCCCACCCCACCCCCCCGCCCCCCCTCCACCACAGTTTCCTGTAAGCTAAAAGTTGAGCATTTCTTCCACAGAAGATATCTGAACTGCCCTGCCACGTCGCTGAACAGACAGGACTCGCACAGCCCTCTCTCCAGACACAGTTTACAGGTCGGATTCCAGGAGCCGCTAGTTTCTGTGGCCGCTTTCAGAATTGTATTTCTTGGTAAGTTGTCTGAAACTTTTTCTTCTCTAAAAAAAAAAAAATGACTCCAATAAAAATCTGTGCTTTTTTAAAAAAAGAACACAAGGCTGGTTTGAAAATGAAGGGGGAGGGGTGGTCGAGGAGATTTGGTTTCACTGATTCTGCTTCATAGAGTCGAGTGAAACCTGCTGAATAATGTGACGTTAACATATTGAATCGCACACCGCTGTGCAGTTTTCCATATACTTAACTCAAAACTGACCAAAATTGAAAAATGTGACATTTTGAAATCCAACATAAAATACTGTACTACTATTATGGCTTCCAGTAGACTTTTGCAATATCATGTTGTAGTTTCTTTGATTACATAGATGTTAAATAAAAGATCTACATTTTTTTTTTTTTAATGCTTATTATTATTATTATTATTATTATTATTTATTTCTTAGCAGACGCCCTTCTCCAGGGCGACTTACAATCGTAAGCATTAGTTAAGCTCAGTTAAAGTTACTTTACTAGAGCTGCTAACTGGATATCCTTCAAAAACAGACCATCAGCTCTGCTATTAACGTCAGTCAAGGGACAACGAAACAGCTTTAGAGAGGGCCTTTTGCTTAAGGCATATTGAATTTATTGGTGCCAGTCTTTAAATCTTGGCATGGTTTGAGATTCACTATATCTTATTGATTGGGCTATTCCTTAGGAATTAACAAAACTGCTATACCAGAGGTCCCACTTAAGAGCTCACACTAGCTACTATCCTCCCCTGTCTTCTCATCCTTTTTATTTTTATTTCACTCTTGCATTGACATTATTTATTTCTGCGTATTTATTTTCCTCTCTTTTCCATTCTAACTAGCCCCTCCCACCTCCGCAAGCTCCCTGTCCCATTGGTGGATAATCAGGACACACCCACCCCTCTTAGTGTGACCATTAAGAGACGATTCACACATCAAAATCAGGAGGGGAGCCCAGTATACGCAGTCCATCTCCAACCAGCGTCTGAAGACCTTGAAAAAGACACCTGTCCCTGAATTGAAGTTTCAGATCTGTTGTTTTTTTTTTAGGGAGAGAAGAGGAGGACCCCTTTGCCCCCCCTTGTCTGCCCAGTGTTCAGACTACCTGTTCATGATGCTGCAGGTGTACAGTAGTCTGCACATTGGTTAGGCTGGGAGGGACAGGCAGCTACACAGACAGACACAGGAAGCTCTGGACTTCACACACTCAACGCTGCTGCACCAGGAGAGAACGAAACTGCAATTCAATGACGAAACGTCTCGAGCAGAAGTCTCCTTCAATATTGCTTAGGGGTGCGGACAGTCCCGATTGATAAAGTCTCTTAGAGACGTCACAATCCTGTTCAATATTTACACTGGAGATCCATTTACACTGTGGTGTATTCCACCCATCCAGACCGAGCCACACCGCCCCACTAACAAGACTCACAATAGCGATGCAGTGCGATGGAGTGAGCTTCTTTATAGGACTTTCTGTTTCAACTCAAGGGAGTTTTTTTTAGTTTTTTTGTTTAGACGATCACAAGCGTGGTGGCATGAACATCAACTGAACGCAGTGTTGGCGGTCCGGTTTGTTTAGATTCTCAGAATCTGTAATATAAAACTGCCTTGCATGTTCTTTCTTTGCGAGAGTCCTAACTGGATTTTAAAAATGTGCGGATGTATGAATTATTAAATTAATAATAAATATAAATTATCATTTTATCTTCTTCAAGTAACCCATCAGGACTCGTGTATGGTGATCCTTCTCGTATTACCCCCTGCACACTGCGACACACCCCTGGAGTCTTTTACTGTAGTCTCATATCGAAAGCCTTTTTGTTTTTTAAAAACTAATGAAGCGTTTCTTGCTTTGAGTTAGTGGCTATCCATTTTAAAACACTTTTTAATCTCCACGTTCAGGGAATTAAAACAGAAATCGAACGCCCCCCCCCCCCCCCCCAGCTGAAATCCATGCCGTACAAAGTTTATTATTATAAAATCCACATCCCTATTGGACCTGGCACTCGGTATGTCAACGACAAAGCATTCTGGAACGTTTAAACCACAACAGGTTCTGTGCAAGCAGATCACATACTGACTCTGCGGCCGTTGATTTATATGTAATGACTTGTAAAGTGTCCAGTGGCTGCCTCTAATCAAGCTGAGAGCGTGCATCAGATTAGGGGATCTTGTGCACTAGAAACACACGCTCTGCTTGTTTAGAGGACACCGTCCAACACTCAGAGACATACAGGAGAGTAAAAGCGGGTCTCTCACCTCCTCGTCCTTGTACCAGGACAGAGACTCAGCGGTCAGCACGAACCAGTACTCCTTAGAGCCCCCCTTCATGATGCTGATGTTGTTGATGGTCAGCCACCCGCGTCGAATCACCTGCGTTGTGGGAAGGAGGCGGGAGAGAGAGAGAGGGAGAGAGAGAGAGACAGGGAGAGAGAGAGAGGGAGAGGGAGAGAGAGAGAGAGGAGGGAGAGGAGGGAGAGAGGGAGGGAGGGAGAGAGAGAGAGAGAGAGAGAGAGAGACAGGGAGAGAGGGAGAGAGAGAGGGAGAGAGAGAGAGAGGAGGGAGAGAGAGAGAGGAGGGAGAGAGAGAGAGAGGGAGAGAGAGAGAGAGAGGGAGAGAGGGAGAGAGAGAGAGGGAGACACGTCAGTGGAGAGGGACGCCGTCTTCAAATCCCCACTCATCCAGGCAAAGAAACCACGTTAATCACATGGTATTCTGTAGCTCAGAAGCAAATATTGTGTCCCATGCATGGATTGAATTGATTTTCAACAGCAATATTTATTAGCACTTTAAAAAAAAATCACAAGAAATTTTTATGAAGCTGTATTAGAATCCGATTTTTGTTTTCAAATATTTACAATTTCTGTGTGAATTAAATTAATTAATTGAATTAAAAAAAAAAAAAAAAGCATTTGCCGATTTCAAGTAAAAACAGCAGTAATTGTTTTTCACTCCCCTTTTTGAATTGCATGTCTTGATTGGGAAATGAAATACATTGGATTCCGGATTTCACATTCCAAAGCCCTGATCTGGGAATCTTTCCTTGACCCATTCAGTGTCATTGTCCTCATTTGAGGAAAAAGCAGCTATCTCTTACATTAATCTTCTCTTGAACTACATTGTTATGATAACTTACTCGGATTTTGTTAACCACAAGTCTAAATGTATTGTATCAAATGACAAATAAATCCAGCTTCTGTATGATTGAATTTGGGAGTTAATGGGTTAACCCCGTCTCACAGGACCCTGGTTTGTACAAAGTGAAGCCCGGGGACTATCATCATTTATCATAAAACTAACATGAAGCTACTCTGAACGACTGATCGAGTTTATTTTTTTTGCTAGTTTTCAAAATCTTTTAATAAATCTTTTTGTTATCAAGGGATTCAGGAAGTAAAATCAAATGTCAGCAGCTGCTAAATATACAGACAGGAAATGACACGCTTCTGTCCATAAAACAAATTAAATAAACACCTGCCATAACACTGTCAATAGGGTGCAGGGTGTAGGTCACGGATTTGAAGCGATTGTCACTTCGTCTTTTTTTCAAGTTTTATCGAGGGGGGAAAATGGCCAGCATTTGAACTGCCTTCCTTGTGAAATATTATTATTTATTTATTTATTTCTTAGCAGACACCCTTATCCAGGGAGACTTACAATTGTTACAAGATATCTCATTATTTTTACATACAATTACATTATTTTTTTACACATTGTTTTTACATACAATTACCCATTTATAAAGTTTGTAAGCTATTGTAAGCTCCGACAACGAAAAATACCTCTCTTTGTGACAGCGATATGCAGCTTTTATACATTCCAGAACACATGGCGCGTTAAAAATCAGCCACGTTGCCCAACGACACAAAAGTGTGTGCTACATGTGGCAAGCGTTTCAATGTTTTTTGTCCGATATTAAAGATTTTTTCTAAATGGACTGCTGTAAAGAACAATACATCAGCAGCATGCAGCTTTCTCATGATGGGTGAAGCTGTATTTGGGCAGAGATTCTAGGAATTTGTAATTTATCAAAAGTTTTCTGGCAATTTGGAGAGCTATAATGTGGTTCTGGAAGAAAACACTGGCACAGAAACAATACAAAATAAATAACTGCTTTGGTATTTATTGTTCAAAACATATTGTTTCTGCCAAGGAATGTAGGGCTGTAGACCCAAATATTTAGCACAAACCTAAACACATTTGTTTAATATGATAATGCTGTTACACACACAGCAGTCTTGTAATTTTTAAATTGACTTCAAGCAAAGGTCGAGGGTCTACCCGAGGGGAATTTTGTCTACAAGGGACAGCCAAAAATGGAAGCAGTTTCACCTTTACCGTAACATCGAACAGAAATGTCTGGCCTTGTAATTATTAGAATTTTTTAGTGCAATTTGGCTCATTTTAATTTTTTTCATCTGTTTTTTTAAGGTGAACGCTATCATTAAATCTCTCCAGTCTTCAGTGTGTTGCTTCACAGATGCAAACATTACACAGGGTCTTTAACGTAAAAGCAATTGTTTTTTGTCATCAAGAAAACGTCCTTGTTTGGCACATGTTGCTATGAAAGCGCATTAGCCTGGATTCAATGGATGTTTACCATGAAGAATAATGCTAATCATTTCCTCATAATCAACACTGGATCATTTGTCAGACTAATTTATTTAAATTCCACGGTGCTAACAAAACTGTAACTAAGTCGTCCTGGATAAGGACGTCTGCTAAGAAATAAATAAATAAATAAATAAATAAATAAATAATAATAACAATAAATATATATATAAATATATTATATATTTTAGCTCAAAGAGCCAGCTGCCCAATGTTTCGATATGTTCTTTTTTCTCCAGCCAAAAAAAAAAAAAAACAGGTGCCGATGAAAGACTGGAGTAAATGCTTTGAAAATACAGCCCAAGCTCTTTTAACACAGGAGAATGTGACATCTAAGAGGTAATACATGTTAGATTTAGTGAAATTATTTTGCTACCTCCGTGTACTCTAAGGTGAAGTCTCCAGCTCTATAAATTCAGAGACTCGAATGCCAGAGCACAGACGTCGACGCTAATCTCACACAAGCACAAGGACGGGTCTGGCACTCTGCAAGGCTGCACTCTGGGTTAGTTCACACTGTTAGGTTTAGTGGAGCACAGGAAGCTGTTTTAAGACTCTCCAGGTTAGTAAGAAGCTGCTGGCTGGCTGGCAGTGCAGACAGTCCTCTGCAGTCAGTGACACTGGGGGGCGTGTTAAGAGGCGCGGTGTTTGGTTTTAGTCCAGAGTACTGTTGCCAGGGTTACCATTTCATAGAGTCTGACAGTAAATTCAGAGATAAAGTCTCAACTCTAAATTTGCATGCATTTAAATTTTTCTTAATTTAATTTTCCCTATGACTTTTTCCCCAAATTTAGAAAATTCCAACTACGTTCCCTCGCCTTAGCAATCCCCCACACAGCTGCTCAGGAGAGCTGAAGGTTCAGCGAGCGTCCTCCGATCCCACGACCGAGCCAGCTTCCTCTTCCACATCCAGGGACTCTACCGCCCCCTGGAGGACAAAGGCCAGCCCCGAAGACGTCTGCTCTGAGGTCAATGGGTGCCTGGCCGGTAGCGCGATGAGAAACCCGCAGGAGGGCCAGACCCATTGCAACGCTCCCTGTGGAATCCCCAGCGACTCTGCACAGCCAGGAACCTGCGCTCCCTTTGCAAACCACGCGGCCGTGCCTTTACCAGGGGAGCCGCTGTGGGGCAGTTCAGTCAATTCCAGCTGCATTGACGCTAGTTCTAGGATAACCCTGGCTTTCCTCTGACAGGTACACAATGCTGCACAGAAGCGAACAGCTAAGACTAAAGAAACTTAACTCATACAGTTTGCCTTGAGTGGGAAAGGCCCGAGCTCTGGAAATATTAAAAATTAAATCAATCATCATTTTTTTTTAAATAAAATAAAATTATGATGCTTGGAAAGTTCAGAAGGTTGATTCATTGGAGAAGTGAGTCAAGAAAAAAAAAAATTGAAAAAAAAAAGAGAAGATAGAAACAAGCGAGAGACCACCCTTTAATCTAAAATTAGATTTAAAACGAAGAAAATGATCATTTTATGTTAATGGCTGGAGAAGATCGATATCCTTAATAAAGAGCAATTAACCTCAAAAACAACACATCCATAAATAAAACTAAAGCGTAGTCTGTATCACTTTAAAATAATGGCTGCAGACTCAGAAGAATTGAATAGAGTTTCAAAGCATTGCAAAGCAGGACCTGAATAACAAATCCTTTGTTATTTTGTAATGATTTTTCTAGTCCATAAAAAACATTACAATTTCAAGTTGAGAAGCATCGGAACAGCAGCTGATGTAGTGAAACTCACAGAGATTTGTGGCTTTTGTTTAAAGTGTAACCAGAATTGTCGATCTAACTGATAAATGTATTTTCAGTGTGAACAGACAGATCTATTTGCAACAGAGGTAGTTATATAATTTGGATTAACTGAGTCAATAATTTAGGTCTTTTTTTCAATTTAGCTATTTTTCAATTACCAATTTTAATTGGCGACCAATGTCGTTAATACATGTTGATTACAACATTTAGGGACGTCCACCATCTATTAAAGCTCTGTTCTTCATAAACTAGATTTTAATCTATTCTACAATATGCTAAACTATACAATAACACATATTGAACATTAAGCGGCAATCACAGCATTTCTATGCTTGTTAAATCGCACATATTTATATAATGTAAAGCTGTGTATTAATATATACAAGCCATTGAGCTTTTTTGGAAGGTTTGTCAACTAGACTAAATAAAATAAATAAACTAGCTGTACTTCACTCAGGACCGCTAGCCTTAATACTGAATACAGGACCCTCACACTGAAAGAACGTTGCATTGCCATTAATAGGAACACAGTAAAAACATATTCTTCAGTGTCTTTTCACTGGCCTTTCACCGTTAGTGTATAATTGTTCCTGTATCCCTAAACCAAAGATACGAACACAAATCAACAGTATTAAAACCAAACTAGCAAAACCAGAAACCATATCAATCTCTCATTTCCCTGATCACTAATTCACCAGACGCCAGATAGCAAAGGCGATCCTCAGAAGCAAACATCCACGAAAACAACCAACGAGAGAGAGAGAGAGAGAGAGCACACAGACTCCAAACGGACAGGTTGGGATATAGAAATATATCATTCACGGTTCAAAATCGGTAATGGGTCAACATTTTCAGGTATGTACAAACCATTTTGATTTAAATATTTGCAATTGAAAATGAGTTTAATCCCGGGAAAGACAATATTAAACTGAGCGCTCTAATTTTCAAAACCATCCAGTAATGAAAACTGCACACCACAGGGGCAAAGCAGAGAATAATACAACACACAAGAAATTCAGTTTGTCAAAACTCCAGTACGGACGTCATCGCGTGAACGGAACGATCTGAGCTGTGAAAAACTTACAATAGGCATGAGAGAGGCTTTATTTTTGTGATTTATACAAAGCTGTTTTGTTTACCAGGCTTAATTCATCAAGGTTTGTCATAACATGTAATAAAATACATATCCTTATCAAATCTCTAAACACATTTTAGAACGGAAGAAATCAATCTTTATAGAAAAAATACCGGCGAACAACGTTAACTAAATCCAACCAAATTTAATCCAAGCAACAAAAAACAAAATGCAATTCAAATTAAAATCAATTACAAAAATCAGTTTGATCTCTCCTGTTTGTGATTTTCTGCCACCACTCATGAGGAGTCTGCCCCCCCCTCCTCTAAAAGGACCTCTCCCCAAGGCAAACCAAAACAGACACCTAGAGATGGGCAATAAGGACTGAAGGGCTGGCACTGGTAAGGGGGGGGCAGCACTGAAAGCAGGGAGTACCACGATGAGACACTGGGGGGGGGGGCGTTCGGAGAATTTAGAGATACATAACTTGGATTTCAATTTCAAATGATTGATTCAACTTGTTAATACATTGTCATTACAGGATTGAGGCAGGGCTACCCTCTATGAAAGTGGTTTACGCTATAGGGATGTCGCTTGTCTTGAAATCAGTTAGATGAAAAATGTGAAATGCATTGTTTTTCATGAAGTGACTGTAATTTAGCCTGTGTTACAGACAAACAGAACTAAAGAGCAGCTCCTGAACGGTGCACCTGGGTACAGACTTGCAGCAATTCTATAACTGAGCGCAAGAAGAACGACTCATTTTAAGCTCCCGATTATCATAAGATGGTTTCTTTAGCTTTTGTTAAAATTAGATTAGATGTTAAACTCAATAAAACCACCAATTGGGGTGGGGGGGTGGGGGGGTACTCATAATGATATTAATTTAGCGGGACCATATTTAAAATGTCATCTCAGGTCAAAGTGTGTGTGTATCCCGCTAGCTGTGTTGCAGTCCTGTACGTTTAAAAAATCAGTTGTAAAGCGATGTGCCTCCCAGCTTGCCTTCACTGCCATTCTCCCACGTACCAGCCCTTGCTTGAACATCCTTATCACCCAGTCCTAGTTTCTCTCCACGTGATCGCTTCCAATGTACTTACCAGGATCTCACCCTTTGTTTCGGAGTGGTTGTATTGAGAGTAAAGTTACGGAAACGAGAGAGAGCGGGAAAGCGAGGTAGAAGAAAAAAAAAAAAACAGGAGCACAGGAAGTGGAAAGGAAGGAGGCATGCCCAAAATTAGGAGGAGTCGGAAACAGAAAACAAAAAGAATGACATGCAATTAGATCATATTCACATTGTTAACGCATCCTCTTAAAGGAGCATTGCTCACGTCTGAAGCAACGTGGTTATATTAATACAAGCTTTCATCGAAAGAGAAAACATGCAAAACAAACTTTTTTTTAAAAAAGTTACTCAACATTATTCTTCATGCAGCATTGGAGGGGAGTAATTTAATAACACGTGCTGCTGTTATTGGATCAAGCATTTGTGAATGCATACAGTGGCATCAAAAACCCCAGAGTAGTTTTTAACAGCTGACTGATCTCAAAACTTTGTCAAGTCAAAAGACCCAAGTGATTCTGCCTCAACAACATGACTAGGTAACCCATTCCATCCCCTCACCACTCTCTGTGTGAAGAAGAGTCTCCTTCAACAACATGACTAGGTAACCCATTCCATCCCCTCCCCACTCTCTGTGTGAAGAGTCTCCTTCAGCAACATGACTAGGTAACCCATTCCATCCCCTCACCACTCTCTGTGTGAAGAAGAGTCTCCTTCAGCAACATGACTAGGTAACCCATTCCATCCCCTCACCACTCTCTGTGTGAAGAAGAGTCTCCTTCAGCAACATGACTAGGTAACCCATTCCATCCCCTCCCCACTCTCTGTGTGAAGAAGAGTCTCCTTCAGCAACATGACTAGGTAACCCATTCCATCCCTTCCCCACTCTCTGTGTGAAGAAGAGTCTCCTTCAGCAACATGACTAGGTAACCCATTCCATCCCCTCACCACTCTGTGTGAAGAAGAGTCTCCTTCAACAACATGACTAGGTAACCCATTCCATCCCCTCACCACTCTCTGTGTGAAGAAGAGTCTCCTTCAGCAACATGATTAGGTAACCCATTCCATCCCTTCCCCACTCTCTGTGTGAAGAAGAGTCTCCTTCAGCAACATGATTAGGTAACCCATTCCATCCCCTCACCACTCTCTGTGTGAAGAAGAGTCTCCTTCAGCAACATGATTAGGTAACCCATTCCATCCCTTCCCCACTCTCTGTGTGAAGAAGAGTCTCCTTCAGCAACATGACTAGGTAACCCATTCCATCCCCTCACCACTCTCTGTGTGAAGAAGAGTCTCCTTCAGCAACATGACTAGGTAACCCATTCCATCCCCTCACCACTCTCTGTGTGAAGAGTCTCCTTCAGCAACATGACTAGGTAACCCATTCCATCCCCTCACCACTCTCTGTGTGAAGAAGAGTCTCCTTCAGCAACATGACTAGGTAACCCATTCCATCCCCTCATCACTCTCTGTGTGAAGAAGTGTCTCCTTCAGCAACATGACTAGGTAACCCATTCCATCCCCACCCCACTCTCTGTGTGAAGAAGAGTCTCCTTCAGCAACATGACTAGGTAACCCATTCCATCCCCTCCCCACTCTCTGTGTGAAGAAGAGTCTCCTTCAGCAACATGACTAGGTAACCCATTCCATCCCCTCCCCACTCTCTGTGTGAAGAAGAGTCTCCTTCAGCAACATGACTAGGTAACCCATTCCATCCCCTCCCCACTCTCTGTGTGAAGAAGAGTCTCCTTCAGCAACATGACTAGGTAACCCATTCCATCCCCTCATCACTCTCTGTGTGAAGAAGTGTCTCCTTCCCTCTGTCCTAAGTCTATCTTCATTTCCAGCTGGGTCCTATGGTCCTGGTTTCTGTGCTGCGCTGTGCTTAAAGTATTGCCTAGGGTTAACTTTGTCTACTCCTTTTAAGATTTTAAAGACTTGAATCAAGTCACTCCTAATTCCTCTCTGCTCTAGGCTGAATAGACACGACCTAACTTCCTAATAAAGTAGCCACTATCGAAGAAAATGAATCAACTCAGTGCATTTACACTAGCATTCCAACAGTTCAAAATTGCACTAAAAATGAATCTGCAAAGAGTCAATCTGCAAACACTGCAGCATTAAAATATGCTGGCTCTACGTACACACCCCGAATATTAACTATATATTAAAAGAATTCTGATGCCACTGTATGTCCCATAACTGAAAATTATTACCTTCAAATCAACACTGTAGACATTTTAGTTGCAACCAGGCATGTTTCTTTGTTCCCACTGTTTTCCAAAGCTTTAAAATCAATTTTCTTATTTGAACGAGCAAGATTATTGTTGGTCCCTTAAGATAGAGTTCTATATTCACTTAACTTAACCGCTTCCAGACTCCTGATCAGATTTACTCCAATTTTAAGACAAAACCAAAAATATCTGCATTCCTGTATATCTTTTACTAGGTTCACCCAAATACTGTATGTATTCTTCAGACGAGCGTCTTTCTGCAGCACGCTGCATTGCAATCTGTGCGTTAGAGATTGAGGAATTAAATCATGATTCTTTACCAAACAATACAATAAATCTTCATACATTTACAAGCAGCAACTAAGATACTGTCAGGAGTCTCATCTGCTGTTAATGTATTGAGTATCAGGTTTGAGAACATGCCAGATGTTTGAATACCTCTATTGATCAACCAGCACTTGCTGGAGTACAAAACCTCCGGTCTAACTGACAATCAGAACGTGTGACCTACAGCAGAAGGAAGTGGTGCCAGAATCTACAGAACAGAACCGGGGGCCAGTGATAATTTTGCCGATATAAGAAAACTGATTTTAAAAGACAGTCCTCCTGTCGTTGCCGTTTGGTGTTACTCTGCCCCCTTCTGGAGGACTGCAGCAGTTGCAGGCTCCCCCTTCCACCCCTCCGATGTAAGTACCTGATTCGGCATGGCTCGTTTCTTGTTCGCCTGCATGTTCCTCTGCTGAGCGCTGGATCAGAAAACAATTCAAAAGAAAAGAGGCGTGATTCTGTGTCTGTCTACTCGAGCCCTCTAAAGAGAAAGGGTGAATTCCTATTTGAAAAGACATGGGAGAAAACTGGGAGGCGTTTCTTACAGCGCTGAGGAGAGCCCCACCTGACACTGGGATAACCTGGCGTCAAATTCTCTTCCTGCTTTCTGAACCTCTGCAAGTCTAGACTGAAAGTGATGTCAGAAGACAATTAGACCTGTTCTTTACAGCACACACACACACACATGCGAGCATGCGTACAAATACACACACACACACACACACACACACACACACACACACATTTAGCAGTCAGGGTTTGTAACTTCCACTAGCTCTCGTCCTGGGTTTCAGAACTACCTTCAATAACTATTTGAATGATCAGGAGTTTAAATCAATTGTTCCTCTCTTTACATTTAGTAAAGTCAGGCTCAGGTGAGACTTGTTCGTGCTGTGATGAGAAGTGCCATCGGTTCAGATTTACCAGGGGTCTGATTGTTCAAACTCCTGGCTCCCGATCATTTCAATAATATACTTGAATAAGGGGAGTTCTGAACCCCAGGACTGGGTGCAGCAGCAGCAGGGCTAGTGTGAGTTTCTAACCCTGCTCAAACTCCTGGCTCCTGATCATTTCAGTAATATACCTGACACCCAGGAGGTTCAAGCCCTGCACACACTTTACATTAGGGTTGGAACAATAATTGATTACCGTGATATTATCGATAATTTGTTAAGTATTGATTATTTATTGTACTCAAAGATGACCGATAATCATGTTTAACAGTCAAGCTAAAACAAATCCGAGCCGCTGCTACCGAGATGTTCCTCTCTCATCCTGCAGGGGACTCCTCTGCCCACAGAAAGATGCTGGTGGTAAAAGTACTTGTAGCCAACAAAATCATTCCCTAAATGTTACCCCTTTCACACTTGCGTTGGCTCTGAAGGTCTCAAAATGTGCAGTTTTGAAAGAAAACGCACGTCATAAGATTTGCAGTTTACGACACAAGGTTAAAGAAAGTTCTCAGTTTGCTTGTCTTGTCTTCCAGGAAGTCTGTTCCTGCTTCACTTCCTTGCTCGTTTTACTTGAGCGGTGTCTTCTGAGCCACGTTACTGGCTGAAAGGAGATCAGTCAATAAGTGAAGCAGCTGATTGGTTAAATCGACAGGAAAGAAGGGGTGACGACAGTGTCACCATCCAGGCGACCCCGCATGGCTTGCAAACAGATTTACTTTAACCTAGAGTCGTACCATGTGTTTCTTTCAAACCTGCACATTTGAGGCTGATTTAGTGCACGGGTGTGCATGGAGTGAACACTTAGAAAAGTATTTGAACTACAATCCCTTTGAGATAATTGGGATTATCGTGATCATTTTTATAGACAATAATAATCAAATATTGTATTATCGTCCAACCCTAATGCATACAGGAAGTATTAGCAAGCTTTGCATTAGGTTTCCGTACATTCTAATTGCTAGTTCTATTTCTCCAAACCGTAGCAGTGTGTGTGTGTGTGTGTGTGTGTGTGTGTGTGTGTGTGTGTGTGTGAACATCTACACAAGTGTGTGTGTGTGCTGTAGGTATGTACAGTGGATTGCTGGCAACTGCATTTACCCAAGTAGTCTTCTTTGCTAAAAATAATATTCTACAGTAATATCACAATATATTTATTTTGATTTCTTAATAAAATTCTCAAATCAAACTCAAGTTTGTGGTGCTTTAGCCTGTTTTTTTTTTTCACCCATGAATGCTTGCTTATTAAATATTATAAATAATCTTCTTCAAAAATAGTAAAACCTCGCTTCGAGACCACTTCGCAATTAAGGACTTTCTATTTATATTTTGGAGTGCCCAATTATTTTACCCACGATTTTCTCTCCAATTTAGAATGTCAAATAATTTGTTTTCTCCTCACCGCAGTAATCCCCCACACAGCTACTCACGACAGCTGAAGGTTCAGCGAGCATCCTCCGATCCCACGACCAAGCCAGCTTCCTCTTCCACACCCAGGAACTCTAGAGCGGATGTCTGCGAGCTACCGCCCCCTGGAGGACAAGCCCTGCAGGTGTCCGCTCTGAGCTCACTGGGTAGGGTCCGCTGGTTTTGCCTTCCTAACCCGCAGAGGTGCAAAGACCAGCGACTTCTTACAGCATAGAAACCTGCGCTCCCCTGACTGTGTGACTCCCCCTACACACCACGCGGCCGTGCCTTTACCAGGGGAGACCCTCTGGGACCCCTGCGCTCCCCTGACTATGTGACTCCCCCCTGCACACCACACGGCCGTGCCTTTACCAGGGGAGACCCTCGGGGACCCCTGCGCTCCCCTGACTGTGTGACTCTCCTTGCACACCACGCGGCCGTGCCTTTACCAGGGGAGACCCTCGGGGACCCCTGCACTCCCCTGACTGTGTGACTCCCCCTGCACACCACGCGGCCGTGCCTTTACCAGGGGAGACCCTCGGGGACCCCTGCGCTCCCCTGACTGTGTGACTCCCCCCTGCACACCACGCGGCCGTGCCTTTACCAGGGGAGACCCTCGGGGACCTCTGCACTCCCCTGACTGTGCGACTCCCCCTGCACACCACGCGGCCGTGCCTTTACCAGGGGAGACCCTCGGGGACCTCTGCGCTCCCCTGACTATGTGACTCCCCCTGCACACCACACGGCCGTGCCTTTACCAGGGGAGACCCTCGGGGACCCCTGTGCTCCCCTGACTATGTGACTCCCCCTGCACACCACGCGGCCGTGCCTTTACCAGGGGAGAACTTAATAGAAGATAAACTAGGATGCATAACGATGAAACTCATTTGCACGTTTGATTTAAAACAAAAAAACTTTGAACCATAAGCAAGAACTATTTTCATTATAAACACAACACACAACAAGCACCCAGAACGGCTACACTGTGCTAACCAGTTACCTAACTTAACTCAAAATCCCTCAGTATTAACTCTTTACACCTTTGGTAGTAGCATTTTCTCAGCCCCTTGACAGCGAGGTTTGACTGTAGAGGCGAACGATGGTTTCTGAATGCTTGCTTAGGGACTGATTAGCTGATAATGCGGTCACCAGCACGCCACTGTACACAAGGCAAGGCATCACAGTCAGTCAAGGCTCTCCATCGGCTTTCAGTCAATGAATGAATGAGTGAATGAACAGAGTTAGAGAACAGCAGACCAGCTGGGCAGGCTCCTTGAGTGTGCATGCTGGGGGCAGAGGGCAGGGGGCAGTACGTACTTGGCAAAGCCGATGAAATCCTCATGGTTTGTGTTGATGTAAGACAGTTCGATGTCAATCAGCAAGAGGACCTAGAAGAAGCATCAGACAAGGCAGTGATCACAGAGTCGGGACTCGTGCACACAGAGCTGCAGCACGAACCCCATTTCAAATGGATTTACTGAACCAGGACTGAACCCCTCAGATGTGCAGCTCTGGCCAAACGTTCTGCATCACCTACTAAATAAAATCATGTCAAAAGAAACTACAAAATGATATCGCGATGCCATATTAGTAGTACAGTATTTCATGTTAGATTTCAAAATGTCTCATTTTTTAAGTGTTGTCAGTTTGCGGTTAAGTATGTAGAAAGCTACAAAGCGGTGTGTAATTCAATATGTTAACGTCACATTATTCCAGCAGGTTTCATTCGGCTGCATGGAGGAGAAGGAGTTCATTCTGTCGGGAGATGCAAAGCTTTTGGCCAGAGAGCTCATTTACAAGGGGGTCCTGACATGAGAAGGAGGCATTATAAAAATCAGTGGTAAAAAAAGAGAGGCAAATCATTCGAAACAGGACGAAAACACTTAAAACAATCATTGAAAAAAAAAAAAACACAAAATAAAAAATAAATAAATCAATTTCAGTGTCAGTGTACTTGCATAGTTATTTTACCGTTTGTATTAAATGTACTATGCTCTGTATTTCATGTATTATGAATTGTTCCTCACTATCTTGTAAAGCGCTTTGTGATGGTGGTCCACTCTGAAAGGTGCTATATAAAATAAATATTGACTGATTGACTGATTGATTGATTGATTGATATTTCCACTATAGTAGGCTGGTTAAAGAAAGGGGCTTGTAACCAGGAGGCCAAGTCACTTAACCTCCTTGTGCTCCGTCTTTCGGGTGAGACGTAGTTGTAAGTGACTCTGCAGCTGATGCATAGTTCACACACCCTAGTCTCTGTAAGTCGCCTTGGATAAAGGCGTCTGCTAAATAAACAAATAATAATAATAGTCCAAGAGGAGACACAGTGGATGTGGGCGTATTGCATGTACGCCACACGACAGATTGCTTTGGCAAACTGCAAGGTGCTGGAAGGGGTCTCCAGAGCCCCACGGAGTCATCAGTACTCCACACAGAGGATGGTGAAGATGAATGTACTGTGAAGAGAGGCTCCATGGGAGCGTGATGAAACAGGAGGAGGTTCACTCACCTGATCCTTGGTCTTCCCCTCCCGTTCCCGGACGTACGTCGTGACGATCCTCTCCGTCTCCTCCCGTAACCGTGGATACGAGCCCAACTGAGAACGCGGAGAGAGGGGGGAGAGAGAGAGAGAGAGCAAAGAGCAATGCGGCGTGTGTCTTTACCTCCGAGAGCGCAAACTCACACACACAAACACACACACGCAGACCACCCGACAGCAACCAGCGCTAGAGCCATCCATTCTCGTGGATTTCTAAAGAGTTACTCCATTTTAATACGCTTCATTAAAAAGGCACACCCTGCACCCTAACCGTGTTATGATGTCTGCAATCACTCTGAGCGATTCTTACTCCATTTACCCCAACACTTCAGAGTTCAGGAGCTGCTCTGCAGTTCCAGCTGTCTGCAACTGATATAAGAGGCTGGATCAGCCAAAATGTCTTTATCAAAAGAGCCGGCAGCAGTGGTCTGCCACTTTGGATTCAAGATTCCTTTTGTTTTGCTGGCAGTACACTGCTGTGGCACTAGATGGCGCTGTCTATATGAAGAGCAGCTCCTGAACTGAGTCACTTTCAGAGGTGTAATTTAAACAGGGGACACGGGGAACATGGCCCCCCTCACTTTGCAGCAGTACTGAATTTCTCAATAATTTATTTGTATAATCACTGGTCAGTACAGAGTCTCCGCTAGGACCCAGCCGAGGCAGCGTTGGCGTGTAATGCATTGTGGGTGATCTCAAGCAGAGAGGAGAAAGCAGAACCCAGTAGTAAAGAACCATTTCTATCATTTGTTGTTCTTTTCGTTGTTAAATTTCTCAAGCGTGACACCATTTCCGACGTCTCTGGTCTCAATACGATAAAGAACATTTTCTACGTGCACACACTGGGATCTGATTGTCGTCAAGCGGCTGCGAAATACCCCCTCCGGTCCTCCGAAGACGGAGTTCACGACCGCAGAGAGGCGCCAATCTGAATCAAATGAGCGTTTGTTTTTAATTTTACTCATGCATGCCCCAGCTACAGAAAGTGTCCCCTCCATTGTTGAAACCAACCACTAGTGATCTTAACACTTTAAAAAAAATAAAAAAATAATAAAAATAAAATAAAACAGCACAGAACTGCTTGCAAACATCATAAAAAAGTACGAGGCAGTCAAACCGAGACAATATCACTCGGAGCCACTTCTAGTTTATCTGTCTTTAAATATCGGATTATAAAATAACCCTAGATCAGTGGTTGCTGTAAATGGACTGTTTATGACATCACAAAGCCAGAAAAACCCCGTTAACTGGAGCATTAGTGCGTGCAGCAGTGCAGCCGGAGCACAGACAGTGAGCATCACGTTAGACAGGAAAGCAGAGTTAGGGTTTCATATTACCAGTACGTTTCTCTCTAGTCTCTGCTTTGCACCCCCTCTCTCACACTCCAGTATCGGAAGCGAACGACTCACAATTTATAAAAGGGGGTGGGGTGGGGGGGTGGGGGGGGGGGGGGGTGCTACAGTATAGCCAACAGCTTCCAGATTGTGATTATGAATTATTCCAATTACTCAGCCCTCAAAGCAGGACCTGTTGTCTTTTCCCCTTAAAGGACACCAAAGATAAAAAAAAATAATTGAAAATGTCTTCTAGGAAGACCTGCTAAATGATCTGCCAATTTACAGAAGCGATCAAAAGTTTGGAAACAGCCAATGATTTCCAGCAAGTCTAGGGCTGGGGATTGCGTTGCCCGTGCTTCCTCACTCAGAGCCCTTACTTACAAAACTCCCTGCTATCTCTGAATACACCATGTTCTATTGAGGGATACCAAGATATTTAGTGAGCAAGGAGTCCGAGTGAAGTTATCCAGCAATAAACTCCCCATCCCCAGCTGTGCTGCTTTCCTAGAACAGGGAGAACATTTCGGGGGACCATTCTGCCTGTGAGATGTCCTGCTCATTAGGGCAGCAGTGTGGAGTAGTGGTTAGGACTCTTGACCGGAGGGTCGTGGGTTCAATCCCTGGTAGGGGACACTGCTGTTGTACCCTTGAGCAAGGTACTTTACCTAGATTGCTCCAGTAAAAACCCAACTGTATAAATGGGTAATTGTATGTAAAAATAATAATGTGATATCTTGTAACAATTGTAAGTCGCCCTGGATAAGGGCGTCTGCTAAGAAATAAATAATAATTATAATAATAACAATAATTAAAATATTCAGCATATTTTTAAACAGGAGATGGTTATCTATTCAGAGATACCGGGGTATTTAGTAAGTAAGAGGTCTGAGAGAGGAAACACGGGCAACGCAATCCCCAACCCTAGTCTTGAAAAAAATATGTGAAATGGTCCCGAGGTGTGATAAATGCATCACCTTGAAGCATGAATAAGGGGAAGGGAGACAGGTCTGGGTAAAACAGAGACGGGTTCACCCTTGTACTGTGTCATCACTGTGCAATTTATTTATATTTTAAACTCCAGAGATTTTCCCCAGAATTTTTCTTTTTTTTTAAATCACAGTACAAGGGTTAACATTGGTTTGTTAGGGAAAGAAAGAGGTATTTTTGGGGTATTCTTTTTAATTCTCATTTGTGTTCCTTCATTACCTTTTCTGTACACTTTCGGATTAAGCCTGTCAGCTCAGACACCACAAGATCAACGCATTTCAAACTGGGCTCTTTCATCTTAAGAATGTGTTTTTTCACTATGGCTTCAAACGCCATGTCAGGAGTGAAAAGCCCTGTTCTGTACGTGGAGAAAGGGGGGGGCAGAGAGAGTGAGAGACAGGGGGAGGAGAGGACGACGATGGGGGGGGGACATACGGCACGCGGGGCGTGTGAGAGTGAGAGAAAGAAAGAAAGAGAAAACAAAGTGAGAGAGAGAGAGAGAGGTCAAGACAAAACAATGAATTCAATTAGTTTTACGCCAGTCCGTGCAAAATTAATGAAAACACATGCAGGATGCTTGCTTCATTAAAGTTCTTTGGTTAAGCCTAACTACATATCCACAGACCCTGCAAAACCGCTGGCCACAGCTTCCACCAGTTTACACAGACCTTGCAAAACCGCTGGCCACGGCTTCCACCAGTTTCACTGTGTTTTTATATTTCAACACAGCTGACTGGATTAACCCTATACAGGCCCTGAACGCAGGAGAAAAGGGATCTTTCTTTTAGATACAGCACTGAAAAGACAAGGGTCTCGAAGATGGGAATTTTTTTGCCTTCAAGTGACGACCAACGATGAAATTTACTTTTGCCTCATTGTTCATTATTTAGAATTTTTTTTCTCATCGAATCCTACGTAGGCCCTGTTATGTGCATCCGTTTACGAATGTGAACGCCATCTTTAAACAGAATCATACATAAAACATTACAGTCATTTTGAAACAAACTTCAAATTCAACGAGAAAACGTTTCGACTACAAGTCTGTCAATGTCTTCAATTAACACATTTTCACTTAAAAATAAATACAGCAAACGTTTGCATTAGGAATTGGTGCAACTGGTTTGTTGATGACTGAACACGCTGCACAGAGCTGCACAATTTCTTGAAAATCTGTGCTAATTCACCGATGGTAAAATATTCTACAATTCAGCACTTACTGTTTCTTCAAGTCAGCATTTAAATATTTAGCAAACATTTGTTGTATAATAACTCTAGAGAAAACTATCCATTTTTAAAGGTGACAAAGAGTATTTTTTTCTTCAATAAATATAATGTTTAATCTTGAAATCTATTTTTAAACCGCGAAAAGCAATTTTTCACAGTGGAAAAAAAAAACAGCCCATCCTATGATATAGAGGTGAAACAACTTCCATGGCGAATATTTCATATCCGGTCGTCACTTGTGATCCAAATTCCTCATTTTAAAACCACTTGTCCCTTCTTAGTTTGTGACCAAAATACCTACAATCCCCCCCAATGCCTCCCCGAGGGTATCGATAATGAAAGCGAACAGACTAACTCAGCTGGCACGTGCCAAACCTAATGCTCTAGAACTATCCAAGAAGGAACTTCAGAAACAAGCATGTTCAGCTGGGAGTGTGATCATCGCATACGCCAAGCAGACAGTATCACCACTCTTTCAGTGCACACTACAGTACAGACTCCATGCCCCTGCAGAGCACCGACGCACAGAGCAGCACAGACACGCTGTGCGGAGACACACTGGAAAGAAGCAAGGAGAGTTTCGCTGATCTGACACACAATCTGCAATTGTGCTGCAGGGATCAAGTTAAATAGAGTCTCTATTTCAGGGGCGATGCCTAATCCAAAGTCTGGTCCTGCTCTAGTGACCAGGCAGTATGTGAGATTACTTTTAGCTGTCCAACGGTATTTCAATGAGGATTTTACACCAGCTTCCTTCCAAAGTGTGTCTCTCGCTGTGCAGCCCTGCAGAAGTGCAGGCGTCCGGTCGGGTGAACGTCGTCTCCCAATACCTTGCTGGTACACTGCCTGACCGTATTGATCAACTCCTGAATGACCAGATCAATGCATTTCAGGCATGGTTCTTTCAGTTTAATAATCTGCTTTTTGACGATGGCTTCAAAAGCCAGGTCTGGAGTGAACAGGCCGGTTCTGAACACGAGAAGAAAGAGGGGAGTGTGGGGGGGGGGGGGGGGGGCAGGGGAGAGATGAAAAGGGAGAAATCACATTTATAACTCATTACAGACACAAAATGAAACGCACACAGACATCTTCAAATGTGAGCTGGAGAAAAGCTGGGGGTACACGGAGACACTTTGTGGTTTGGAACTTGGTTTCAGGAGACTAGGTTTCTGGCCGCTGTGCGGCACACCAGGGGAGACTTGGGGGGTTTGATATAGCAACCTCAAACTAGGTCTCCTGGAACCAGGTTTCAAGCCGCTGTTTCAGGAACGGTGGCTTTGTGTTCCCTCCAAAGGAAAGGTATTCTACTTTAACCTAGTCCTGGTTATTTGTTAATTTGTAGTAGCGTGTAGTGTAGTACTGTGTTGAACAGCCCACCAGGTGAAGCAGTGGGATCTAAAACACTGGGAACATTTAAATAAAGACGAGATTCTGTGTTTGTAAATGAGTTCCCCCCAGTAGAGGAGAATGGTGCGCTGAAAGGCCTTTTCTCGTTCCCGAACTTTTCTTACGTGTTCAACTGTGTTCCTAAAATGACTGTGGAGCAAATCAGTCCCAGTTATTTTGCCCTGCTTCACAAAACAACATTTTAAAACAGAACGACAAAAATTCAGTAGAAATCTGCTCAGCAAGTCAGTCTGACTAAAGGAGAAACGCGTTGTGCATACGAGCTCTCGTCGTTTTGTTTGTAACGTCGTGCCGCACAATCTGGGACGCCATGGCGTGAAAGGCGCTATATAAAATCACACTGGTATCGTAGTGTAGTGTGCTGTACTAAACAACCTGAAAAAAGGGAAGGTTAGACACAAAGAGAGTTTGACTAGCCAGGCTTTAACTAGTTCATAGCCGGCTCAACAGGTTATGTACTGTGCGGAACCTGGAACAAATGAAGACAAACAGATGTAAAACCGACAGAGGAACAGGGAAAACAGAGGAGCACATTGGTTAGAGGTAGTGGACTGGGAGGTGGTTGGTCGTAGTGATGCTTGTTCAAGTGTATTATATTTAAACGATAGACAATTTTTTTTTTTTATAGTATTACATTTTTATACACAGCACCGAGTTTTCATAGACTGATTATCTATTGTTTTGTAGTTGCACATTTTGAATTCAGTCATTAAGTAGGAGAAAGAATGCAAAATACAATATTTCTGTTTATTATAAATATAAAAAAAAAGCAGAAAGAATCTTTAGGATACTTGCCTGACACCGTGAATATTCTTAATTGCATAGCTGATTTCCCTTCGGAGTTCCTTCTCGTCAAATTCCATCTAAGAAAACCAAGACAATACAATTCACAAGACTGGAACAGACTGATACGAGGAGATAAATGCAAACCTGGCGACGTCAGCCCTGTTAAAAGAAACTTTCAGCCCATCAGCGCTCGTCTGGTTCCTGGTAGCCGACTGATCTAAAAAAATTGTCAAGTCGGGTCTTAAAGGATCCCAGTGATTCAGCATCAACAGTATGACTAGGTAACCCATTCCATCCCCTCACCGCTCTCTGTGTGAAGAAGAGTCTCCTTCAGCAACATGACTAGGTAACCCATTCCATCCCCTCACCACTCTCTGTGTGAAGAAGAGTCTCCTTCAGCAACATGACTAGGTAACCCATTCCATCCCCTCACCACTCTCTGTGTGAAGAAGAGTCTCCTTCAGCAACATGACTAGGTAACCCATTCCATCCCCTCCCCACTCTCTGTGTGAAGAAGAGTCTCCTTCAGCAACATGACTAGGTAACCCATTCCATCCCCTCCCCACTCTCTGTGTGAAGAAGAGTCTCCTTCAGCAACATGACTAGGTAACCCATTCCATCCCCTCACCACTCTCTGTGTGAAGAAGAGTCTCCTTCAGCAACATGACTAGGTAACCCATTCCATCCCCTCCCTACTCTCTGTGTGAAGAAGAGTCTCCTTCAGCAACATGACTAGATAACCCATTCCATCCCCTCCCCACTCTCTGTGTGAAGAAGAGTCTCCTTCAGCAACATGACTAGGTAACCCATTCCATCCCCTCCCCACTCTCTGTGTGAAGAAGAGTCTCCTTCAGCAACATGACTAGGTAACCCATTCCATCCCCTCCCCACTCTCTGTGTGAAGAAGAGTCTCCTTCAACAACATGACTAGGTAACCCATTCCATCCCCTCCCCACTCTCTGTGTGAAGAAGAGTCTCCTCCAGCAACATGACTAGGTAACCCATTCCATCCCCTCCCCACTCTCTGTGTGAAGAAGAGTCTCCTTCAGCAACATGACTAGGTAACCCATTCCATCCCCTCCCCACTCTCTGTGTGAAGAAGAGTCTCCTTCAGCAACATGACTAGGTAACCCATTCCACTTTAAAATGCTGCTGCCCAGAGCCTCAGCCCCTGGGATGTGCACAGCCCCTCTGCTTGTACCTTGACCAGCTCGAAGGGGAATCTCTCGTGGAAGATGCGGTTGATTCGAGCCCCTCCTGACAGCTCCATTGTGTTGACCTGATCTCCCGAACCCTCGATCCTCTTCTCAAAGTCCACTGCAAACTGCTGGACCATCCTGGCAGGGCGAGAGACAAGACAAAAGCATTAAAACACGGCCTCGTTGACCTGGGCCGAGCTGGAAAATGAAAGGAGAGTCTGTCCCGTAGTACAGGACAATAAACTCGGCAGCACCCCAATCGCAGTACTGATTTGAGAGAGGACAGAAACGCTCTTCTGTGCAGTGGAACGTGCCACAGACTTCAGAGGTCATCACGCTCTGGTTTGCTTTGCGTGATCTTTTTCATACAGTCATTAATAGGTTCTGTTCCATGAATCAATATGAACATGATCATGTTGGCCACCCAGCAGATTTACATAGGAACATAAGAAAATGTATGAACAAGAAGAGGCCATTCACCCCCATCAGCACTCATCCAGTTCCTGGTAGCTGATTGATCTCAAAACTTTGTCAAGTCGGGTCTTAAAGGATTCCAGTGATTCAGCCTCAACAACATGACTAGGTAACCCATTCCATCCCCTCCCCACTCTCTGTGTGAAGAAGAGTCTCCTTCAGCAACATGGCTAGGTAACCCATTCCATCCCCTCCCCACTCTCTGTGTGAAGAAGAGTCTCCTTCAGCAACATGACTAGGTAACCCATTCCATCCCCTCCCCACTCTCTGTGTGAAGAAGAGTCTCCTTCAGCAACATGACTAGGTAACCCATTCCATCCCCTCCCCACTCTCTGTGTGAAGAAGAGTCTCCTTCAACAACATGACTAGGTAACCCATTCCATCCCCTCACCACTCTCTGTGTGAAGAAGAGTCTCCTTCAGCAACATGACTAGGTAACCCATTCCATCCCCTCCCCACTCTCTGTGTGAAGAAGAGTCTCCTTCAACAACATGACTAGGTAACCCATTCCATCCCTTCACCACTCTCTGTGTGAAGAAGAGTCTCCTTCAGCAACATGACTAGGTAACCCATTCCATCCCCTCCCCACTCTCTGTGTGAAGTCTCCTTCAGCAACATGACTAGGTAACCCATTCCATCCCCTCCCCACTCTCTGTGTGAAGAAAAGTCTCCTTCAGCAACATGGCTAGGTAACCCATTCCATCCCCTCCCCACTCTCTGTGTGAAGAAGAGTCTCCTTCAGCAACATGACTAGGTAACCCATTCCATCCCCTCCCCACTCTCTGTGTGAAGAAGAGTCTCCTTCAACAACATGACTAGGTAACCCATTCCATCCCCTCCCCACTCTCTGTGTGAAGAAGAGTCTCCTTCCCTCTGTCCTAACCCTATCTCCACTTAATTTCCAGCTGTGTGTCCTCTGGTCCTGGGTTATGTGTAGCACTTACAGTATTGGTTAGGGCTAGCTAGATCAGCTCCTATTAAGATTTGAAAGGCTTCAGTCAATGCAATGCAGGTATGGATGATGCGGACTCACTGCAGCAGAGCCTTGGTTTTGCGGGTGGGGTCGTCGGGTCTGTAGTTCTTGTACTCCTCCACCTCCTTCTCCAGTGACAGCAGCTGACTCTGCAGTTTATTCCGCAGCGCAGGCAGAGTCTCTCGAATGTGGTTGGTCAGTTGCTACAAAGATAAACAGTGTTTTAAAAAAAAACTCTGGCCAAAGGTTTAGCATCACCTAGAATTTTTGGATTGAGACATTAAAAAAAACTGATATGAACATAATTTAAATCTTTTATTTAACTTCATGTAATCAAAGAAACTGCAAAAATGATTTCGCAAAAGTCTACCGGAAGCCGTAACTGTAGTACAGTATGTCATGTTAGATTTCAAAATGTTTTTTTAAATTGTCAGTTTTTTCATTAAGTTTATGGAAAATTACAAAGCGGTGTGCAATTCAATATGTCAAGGTAACATTATTCAGCGGTAATTATTATTTCGTTCGACTTTATGATGCAAAATTCGTTCCTTCTAGAAGGTGATGCAAAACTTTTGCCCATAGCTGTACATGCAAATCAAAAACTGACGTGGTACTAAATAAGAAATACTGGTTCCCACATTCGATCAGTAAAAATAGGAAGTGCACTAAAGCTGCAATTCTTAAACTTTAAGAACAAGTCTATTTATAAGGCAAGCTACTGCATTGCAGCCATTATAGTAGGTCTGAGTTTGACTGAACAACTCCCAGAAACCTTTGGACTGCCCCCACTCTGAGAACTACTGTACTGATCGAGGGAATGTCCTCAACAAGTTTCAATACCATTGAAGAAGCCTCTCTCTAGACACGAGACTAAAAGGACCACAAACACACAGACAGCAGCCTCCACTACAAACGTTTCCAGCAATGATAAGCAGATGAGTAATGCACTGAGTGAACTGGCTGGGGACTCAGAGTTGAGTTTACTCTTCTGTTGTGCTGGTAGTAAAATTAACCTGAAGCCTGCACACGGTTTAAGAAGGGCTGCAATGCAAGACAAATTGGGCTTTTTAGTCCCGGGGTAAATATCAGAAAGGGGGAAAAAAAAAAAAAGACTAGCAGTGAAACGTCATCTGACGCGTGTTGCTGATTGGCTGTGCCAGCAGGGGGCGTCCGTACCTGGTTGAGGGTTTTCTGCAGGTGAGGGGTGCCCATGCGCTCTGCCATGTGCCTGTACCCCGGGTGCGAGAGGAAGAACTTCCTCTCTGCTGCCATGGCAGCCCGGATATCCTTTCTGCCATCAATATCCTTCTGGCTCCTGTTGACAACTCCGATATAGCCTGTAGACACACACAGCAATACATTACAAACCAGGGCTAGAAACTCTCGCCTTTAACACAGCCTGCACAGACACAGAGCAATATGAAACGGGTTGAGAAACTCGCCTTTACAAACCCATTACGTCACTGGTTTCCCCCTCTTGAAGACTGTATTGTACACTGGAATTTGGAATCTGTCCCTGTCCCATTTTCTTTTCCCTTAGCAGACGTCACCAGCCGCCTTTAAGGCGAGCCAGCCATGGTTTTAAAATCCAACTTTCTTTTATTCAAGAAACATGAGCACGTGCCCTTTTAAAGGCGTGCTAACCAGAGTTTGAAACGCGCTTCCTTTTATGTTTTCTTGGCTTTGCTGTTCATGTTAAATAAACTGTTCTTCCCTTACAGCTCCTCTATAGTCATCCTACACACTTGGGCAGCTTAAATAAAAGCAGATTTCCTAGCACCTGATTCAATAGTGTTGCTTAAACCATTAAAAGAAATGTGAAAACCCTCATTTATAAAAGAATTGTTGATAGTGGATGTGGTATTGCTGTTATGGGCGGGTGCGGTGATAACATTTACTATAAATAAGATCAGGCAGTCTGTTTAAAATTTAGGTCAAACGTTTACTTCCATCTTAAAACATCAGTATTGAATGATGCACGGTATGCTTAGCATTTCCACTGCAGTATTTCACAGTGCAAATTAAAAGTAACTTATGGCTATCTGTAAGAATATCGGATCCTAAGAACTGCTTCCTATCTCTACAAACAGCCTCCAAACATTCCTGTTTCAGCTCGTGCTTTTCTGGTCTCTGGGGGTGAATGCACTGAAACATTAATAAACTCTCCAGCTTCCCTCGGGCTCACAGACCTGTCCTCTTTCAAACAGTGCATCACATTACTGCAGAGCTCCTGTGTTTTATAATTCATGAGAAAGGAGCTGACATTGGAGGACGAGACATTCGCAAAAGAAAAAAAGTTTCTGCTGCCTTCCAAAACCAAAAGGAGTGCCCGTACCAAGTTCCATCGCAATTAACACGACTGGTTCTCAAGATACGCCTCACCCCAAAGGAATATAAAACAACTAAAACAAAGACGTTCAACATTCATGCGATTGGCCTGAAATTCGTTTCCAAGAGGATTTTGAAGTATCTCCCCGGCACTGAAGCGCAGTCCTCTAAAGAGTCTCTACCCCACCTCTCCTCAGCGGCAGCAGCTTGTTTTCCAGGATGTCTCGCGCGTCGGTCCCTTCATCCATCAAGTCCAGCTTTGTGATCACTCCGATGGTCCTCAGGCCTGAAAAATCGAAAAAAAGACATTTCAAAACATGTCCATTTCCCTCTGTTCCCTCTCCCTCGTTTCGAATCTCCAGTTACTATCATGCCAGTAGGGTCCGCTGTAGCGCGGGTGCAATCTCTGTGGGTTTCACCTCCCTAACCCAGCGCAGGCGCTCCCTGTGAAGTCTCCAGCACAGCCAGCAGCCTGCGCGGCCCTGACAGCACGACTCTTAGTAAAAACATGTCAGTCAGTCGGGGAAGCAGCTGGTTGCTTAATCACAGTAAAGAAGCCATTGAAGGGATGAGGGACAATTTCACCCACCAGCTAAACAAGGGGATCAGAAAGCATGGCTTGCAATCTGATTTCTTTACCCAGGTATCATCTTTTAGAATAAAAAAAAGAAAAACAATCACAAAATATTGTGCCTTTTCCACAGCAGTGTGGAGTAGTGGTTAGGGCTCTGGACTCTTGACCGGAGGGTCGTGGGTTCAATCCCAGGTGGGGGACACTGCTGCTGTACCCTTGAGCAAGGTACTTTACCTAGATTGCTCCAGTAAAAACCCAACTGTATAAATGGGTAATTGTATGCAAAAATAATGTGGTATCTTTTAACAACTGTAAGTCGCCCTGGATAAGGGCGTCTGCTAAGAAATAAATAATAAATAAATAATACTATTTTACAAGGAAGGCAGTTAAAATGCTGGCCATTTTCCCCCCTCGATGAAACTTGAAAAAAAGATGAAGTGACAATCGCTTCAAATCCGAGACCTACACCCTATTGACAGTGTTATGGCAGGTGTTTATTTAATTTGTTTTATAGACAAAAGCATGTCATTTCCTGTCTGTATATTTAGCTGAAGCAGCTGCTGACATTTGATTTTACTTCCTGAATCCCTTGATAACGTAAAGATTTATTAAAAGACTTAAAAAAATAAACTGAAGGAGTCGATCAGTCGTTCAGAGTAGCTTCATGTTAGTTTTATGATAAATGATGATAGTCCCCGGGCTTCACTTTGTACAAACCAGGGTCCTGTAAATAATAAATAATAATAATAATAATAATAATAATAATAATAATAATAATAATAATAATACCAGGGAAGTCACTAGAATTTCAAGAGGAACGTGTAAAGGAGATTCTGATTGGAGACGCTACAGAATTTCAAGAGGAACGTGTCCCGGAGATTCTGATTGGAGACGCTGTAGAATTTCAAGAGGAACGTGTAACGGAGATTCTGATTGGAGACGCTACAGAATTTCAAGAGGAACGTGTAACGGAGATTCTGTTCTGAGACTGTACCTGGCGGGTCCACCTCCTTGGCGATCTTGAGCGCGTCGGAGTTGGCCAGGTCGGTGTTAGCCGGGGTGACAGCCAGGATGAGGCAGCTGTCCCTGCTGATGAACTGCAGCAGCATGTCTTTGATCTGGTGCTCGATGTCCACCGGCTGGTCTCCCACAGGCACCTTGGTGATCCCAGGCAGGTCAATGAGAGTGAGGTTCAACACTGCACAGGACAGAGAGCAGCGTTACAGAGAGGCTGGGTGTGTACCTGCACATCGTCACAGCGTTAAGAGTGCCCTTCAGAAGTCCCAAGCGGTCAGTTACAATTAGTGCGGTCATTAGAGTATTGGGATCCAGCTCTCCACAGGCGAGGGTCATCGGGCTAATTTACCAACCCAAGCGAAACAGGTGAAGAAACAGCTGCTTGGGTTTGTGACAATCGCTGCTTTTCTGAGACTCCGTGGAGAACAGCAACCCACACGAACCCCAGCAGCTGTTTCTTCACTCGTTTCACTCGGAACGGTAAATCAGCCAGATCCTCACCTGTGGAGAGCTGATTCGAATAATCATCATCTATTAAATAATAAAAGAACGTGTCTGGTGCCTACTGAAGTACACTGAAGATCTATATGTATAAAAAATTATGTTAGCAAGTTCAAAGTTCAGTACTCTGGATACAGAGCTCCCTTATACAGTATTTCACTGTTTGTTTAATTCACCGTCAGGTCGTGTTGACAGGAAACTGTAAGACTCCTATATGTTACTGTATACAGACCCTTTACTAGCTCAGTTTAATATTTCAGAATTGGAAACCAAACAACATGAATGATCCGTAGGTCAGAGAATGTATTTTTTTTAATGTATCTGGTGTTTATGATGCTACCACTATCTGATATTCCAAGCATTTCAGCTCCCAATTCTGCTCTCTCATCATACTCTCTGAATCTGAAGCAGCCCCTTGGGTTGACTTTATAAAAACTTATTAAGCCCCAGCTACCCTGTCTCTCTTATTCTGAAGAGACTGAACTCTCTGGACTGTTGTCATGGATACGAAGCCCCTCCTCTTACCGTTGGGGGAGTAGACCCTCAGGTTGATGGGAACGGATGAGATTCCTTTGTTTGTGCCGGTAAGTCTGTCCGTCTCCGCCTCGATCTCCTGCCGGACTTCCTCGAAATCCACAAACTTCTTCCCTTTGCAGTGCAAGAACTCGGCATACTCTGTGAGCGAGACAGCAAGACACCAACAGCGTGCTGAAGGCGAGCACATCTGCAGCCCGCACACTCACTTACAAAGGAAGCGGCTTCAATTGTGTGGTCCAGTGGTTAAAGAAAAGGATTTGTAACCAGGAGGTCCCCGGTTCAAATCCCACCTCAGCCACTGACTCATTGTGTGACCCTGAGCAAGTCACTTAACCTCCTTGTGCTCCGTCTTTCGGGTGAGACGTAGTTGTAAGTGACTCTGCAGCTGATGCATAGTTCACACACCCTAGTCTCTGTAAGTCTCCTTGGATAAAGGCGTCTGCTAAATAATAATAATAATAATAATAATAATAATAATAATAATAATAATAATAATTTCCGTTCTCAGAGTTTATTTTTTGTTTTGTTTTGTTTTGTTTTTTAATAATTTAGTCGTTGCCAATTAGTTTTTATTATTTTCTCTCCAATTTGAAATACCCAATTATTTTTAGGCTCAGCTCACCGCTACCACCCCTGCGCTGACTCGGGAGGGGTCCTCCAAAGTGTGTGCCGTCAGCCGCCCGCTTCTTTACACTCTGCAGACTCACCGTGCAGCCGCCTCAGAGCTACAGCATCAGAGGACAACGCAGCTCTGGGCAGCTTACAGGCAAGCCCGCAGGCGCCCGGCCAGACGACAGGGGTCGCTGGTGTGAGGTGAGCCGAGGACACCCTGGCCGACCTAACCCTCCCTCCCCCCGGGCGACGCTCGGCCAATTGAGCGCTGCCCCCTGGGAGCTCCCGTCCACGGTCGGCTGTGGAATAGCCTGGACTCGAACCGGCGACGTCCAGGCTATAGAGCGCATCCTGCACTCTAGCGAGTGCTTTTACTGGATGTGCCACTCGGGAGCCCTGTTCTCTGAGTTTTTGCTCCCCTTATCATTAGTAGGG
Organism: Acipenser ruthenus; assembly: GCF_902713425.1. Lineage (NCBI taxonomy): Eukaryota > Metazoa > Chordata > Actinopteri > Acipenseriformes > Acipenseridae > Acipenser > Acipenser ruthenus. Next base: position 10,850,660 of record NC_081224.1, on the reverse strand, counting down.
TTGCAATCGCTGGACTAGTTTCTTTGTTGTTTTTCATTTAGATAATACCGAGCTCTCGCTGCCTGCTGTAGATACATGCAACACAGGCTAGATCGACTGAAGTGTCTTTACAGAAGGACGACTGCACTTGTAGATCTCCTGATCCGCCCCTCCTGCTCTGCACTGTCTTCACCTGACCTCAGCACCACGTTACTGGATCCTCAGCTGATGCACTATTGCACTGCTAATGTGTCACTGTAGCTATAACTTGTTGCAATCCTAACTTCTTTCATATTGTATTTTAATGGTAGAATTTGCACTTACTGTATACTATACTGTGTTTAAATACTGACCTTGCATTGTAACCCTGCACTGCCCTGTAACCCCTGTAAGTCACCTTGGGGAAAGGCGTCCTGCCAGATAAACATTAGGTGGTGTCGACGCTTACTAACATGAAGATGATTTAGCTGATCTACATTCGTTTGGAAACCCATATTTCCAGACTCCACCTGATACTCCAGCTGGGGCAGCAGTGTGGAGTAGTGGTTAGAGCTCTGGACTCCTGACTGGAGGGTCGTGGGTTCAATCCCAGGTGGGGGACAATGCTGCTGTACCCTTAAGCAAGGTACTTTACCTAGATTGCTCCAGTAAAAACCCAACTGTATAAATGGGTACTTGTATGTAAAAATAATGTGTACAAAATAATGTAATTGCATGCAAAAATAATGTGATATCTTGTAAGTCGCCCTGGATAAGGGTGACTGCTAAGAAATAAATAATAATAATAATAATTTAATGGATATTTTACCTGCTTTTGCATTGATTAGCTGCAGGATGAGGGGGCGCCTGGTCACAATCCCAGAGCCACGAGGGAGGAAATCCCTGAAACACACAAGCAGAGCAAACGCATCAGGCAGCTCCCTCCTCATATCCCCTCTTCACAAGAGTCGAACGGAAGCCACTTGGACATCCAGCTGTGCTTTAAAGTGGAATGAAACCTGCTGAATAACGTTACCTGAACATACTGAATTACACACCGCTCTGCAGTATTCCGTATAAAACAGACATAAACTGAAAGAATGTGTGGAGGCTGTGTGGTCCAGTGGTTAAAGAAAAGGGCTTGTAACCAGGAGGTCCCCGGTTCAAATCCCACCTCAGCCACGGACTCTGTGTGACCCTGAGGAAGTCACTTCACCTCCTTGTGCTCCGTCTTTCGGGTGAGACGCACTTGTAAGTGACTCTGCAGCTGATGCATAGTTCACACACCCTAGTCTCTGTAAGTCGCCTTGGATAAAGGCGTCTGCTAAATAAACAAATAATAATAATAATAATAATAATAATAATGTGACATTTCAAAATGAAACACTGTACTACTATTATGGCTTCCGGTAGACTCTTTTTTGCGATGTCATTTTGTAGTTTCTTTGATTGCTTGAAGTTAAACAAAATATCTAAATTATTTTCATATAGTTATTTAAATGATGTCTCAATCCTAAAATTCTAGGGGATACAAAACTTTTGGCCACAGCTGTAGTTTTGTGTGAATTCTTACAAACGAGAAGACACAGGGCGGAGCGTGGCTGGAGCAGCCCACTCTATCAGCGACAGGCAAAAGGCTGCAATGTGCCTTTTCTCTGGAGATAACCAATCAGACCATTAAGGGAGTGTCAGCTTTTTTTTGCATTCAAATTCAGCTCATCTGCAACCTATTCTGAGAAAACGCAGCTGAAACAAGTACTTCAGTAGCATGCCTCCCCCATTGCCACAGCTGCAAATGCAAAGCTAGAGCCGTCAGCGAGATGATCGTGACACTGCTGAATGAGAAATGGCAATGTAAATGGCATTGGTGTTTAAGGAGGTGCATTTGGTAGGCAAATGAGGCATCACGATGAGGTCTATTAAAATTGACTGATGCAGAGTGCCTGGAATAACTTCCTGTGCTCACAAGACTCATGCAAAAATGTGACGTACAGACCTCCTTATATCCTGACAGCTTTCAGATATTCTGTATCGAATAAGAACATAAAGTTTACAAACGAGAGGAGGCCCCATTCGGCCCATCTTGCTCGTTTGGTTGTTAGTAGCTTATTGATCCCAGAATCTCATCAAGCAGCTTCTTGAAGGATCCCAGGGTGTCAGCTTCAACAACATTACTGGGGAGTTGGTTCCAGACCCTCACAATTCTCTGTGTAAAAAAAGTGCCTCCTATTTTCTGTTCTGAATGCCCCTTTATCTAATCTCCATTTGTGACCCCCTGGTCGAAAAAGTCCCCTGGGTCGACATTGTCTATACCTTTTAGGATTTTGAATCAGATCACCACGTAGTCTTCTGTGTTCAAGAATGAATAGATTCAATTCTTTTAGCCTGTCTGCATACGACATGCCTTTTAAACCCGGGATAATTCTGGTTGCTCTTCTTTGCCCTCTTTCTAGAGCAGCAATATCCTTTTTGTAACGAGGTGACCAGAACTGAACACAATATTCTAGGTGAGGTCTTACTAATGAATTGTAAAGTTTTAACATTACTTCCCTAGGTTTAAATTCAACACTTCTAACAATATATCAGAGCATCTTGTTGGCCTTTTTTATAGCTTCCCCACATTGTCTAGATGAAGACATAAGCATTGGGCTATGTTATGAGAAAAGGGGGAAAAACATCATATGAATCCATGAATGCATTTTTGTTTTTTACTTGCTGTGCAACCACCACACTGAATTACATTCAAAAACAATTATAAAGGAGCTAGTAATCCTCTACTAACATGCGCCTATTCTGATGCAATAGCTTTAATGCTAGTGGAAATCTGAATGTGATTCCTGCTTCAGAACATTATCAGTTGAGTCATGCAGCCATCATAACAGGTAAACAAATTCATTAAAAGGGCAAGTTGAATACAGCAGCACTGTGTGTGGGCGTCCATCGCAGAACAAATCCAAGTCTTGCCATCAGAAGCGTGCTTTCGCAGAGAAAGAAAGGAGAGCCGTCCGTCTGAAATAAGCCTGCCTGGAATTCCTCATTAACCCGGGTGCATTCTACTTCATGGGAAGCGTGCTAGAGAAAGCTATTCGTGGCTCACATGGCACACACACAGCACTTGAAATTAAATAAGAAGTGATTGTGTTTTGCGGTTCTGTTCTGTCGTGCTCCCCCCCCCCCCCCCCCCACCCCTTTACTGTTTTTGAAATGTCGTTTGAAAAATGCTGCTGTTGTTATTGTGTGCTGGGCAGGGTCGGGGGCAGTTCATGATTTTCAATTCTAATTCCTTTTTAAAATCAATTCCCAATCCACATTCCCTTTGAAACAATTCCAGCACATCACTGATCAAAATTACAAAGAGTAGCATTCAATACACAGGAGGGCACTGCATACACACACACACACCGAGACACACAGACACACTGAGACAGACACAGACACGCTGAGACACACACACACTGAGACAGACATAGACACTCACAGACACACACACACTGAGACAGACACAGACACACAGACACTGAGACACACAGACACACATTGAGACAAACACTCACGCATACACTGAGACAGACACACACACACACCGAGACAGACACACACCAAGAGAGACAGACACACAGACAGACACACACAGACACACACACACTCTTGTATTATTAATGGTTTGAATAGACAGAGGAGGTGTGCAGAGTCTACCAGCAGGTCTCCAGTTTCTCCTCTAATGAATTCTGCACCTCCATCACAGCAGGCAGCTTCTCCACCTCCTCTCTGCTTGGTGCTGATTGGGAGAAGGGACAGCGCCTGTTGTCAACGTCTTCAGACCAAAATGCAATTTGCACAAGTCATGGATTAATTAGTTAATGATTGCTTTTGTTTTACAAACTAATTAAACATCACCCTGGTCCCCTTTCTGGAGCCTTGTATCCCTTATAAAGGTTTACTGGTAAATGGGCACAGTCATTTTACAGCTTCCCATAGTTCACCATGGTTATATGCTTCCCTATGCTTTACCATACCTCTCTGTGCTTTACAATGCTTCCCTATGCTTTACCATACCTCTCTGTGCTTTACAATGCTTCCCTATGCTTTACCAGACCTCTCTGTGCTTTACAATGCTTCCCTATGCTTTACCAGACCTCTCTGTGCTTTACAGTGCTTCCCTATGCTTTACCATACCTCTCTGTGCTTTACAATGCTTCCCTATGCTTTACCAGACCTCTCTGTGCTTTACAATGCTTCCCTATGCTTTACCAGACCTCTCTGTGCTTTACAGTGCTTCCCTATGCTTTACCATACCTCTCTGTGCTTTACAATGCTTCCCTATGCTTTACCAGACCTCTCTGTGCTTTACAATGCATCCCTATGCTTTACCACACCTCTGTGCTTTACAGTGCTTCCCTATGCTTTACCATACCTCTCTGTGCTTTACAATGCTTCCCTATGCTTTACCAGACCTCTCTGTGCTTTACAATGCTTCCCTATGCTTTACCAGACCTCTCTGTGCTTTACAATGCTTCCCTATGCTTTACCAGACCTCTCTGTGCTTTACAATGCATCCCTATGCTTTACCACACCTCTGTGCTTTACAGTGCTTCCCTATGCTTTACCATACCTCTCTGTGCTTTACAATGCTTCCCTATGCTTTACCAGACCTCTCTGTGCTTTACAATGCTTCCCTATGCTTTACCAGACCTCTCTGTGCTTTACAATGCTTCCCTATGTTTTACCACACCTCTCTGTGCTTTACAATGCTTCCCTATGCTTTTCCACACCTCTCTGTGCTTTACAATGCTTCCCTATGCTTTTCCACACCTCTCTGTGCTTTACAATGCTTCCCTATGCTTTACCACACCTCTCTGTGCTTTACAATGCTTCCCTATGCTTTTCCACACCTCTCTGTGCTTTACAATGCTTCCCTATGCTTTTCCACACCTCTCTGTGCTTTACAATGCTTCCCTATGCTTTACCACACCTCTCTGTGCTTTACAATGCTTCCCTATGCTTTTCCACACCTCTCTGTGCTTTACAATGCTTCCCTATGCTTTCACTGTGCTTGATTACACTCTGCTGTGCATTTACTCTAGGAAACTCTGTTAAGGGAGAGCTCGCTTTCCTAGACTAAAGCTGTTTGTGATGAGAAATGGACAACAGCTTCTTTTTAATAAGAATTCTCCGCTGCTCGCCTGGTGTTCTCTCTGCCTCGCTTCGCCCACGCTACTCCACTGGCTCCCGATCACCGCTCGCATCCAGTTCAAGACTCTTGTACTAGCCTACAGATGCCCTGACCAGACTGCACCCAGCTACCTCCAGACCCTCACCTCTCCCTACACCCCCACCCGACCTCTCTGCTTCTTGATAAACTTGTTGGTTTCTTATTTGTAACCCAGCTTGATTTTTCAGAACGTTTTTCAGCTCAGGGGGTGGGATCACAGCGGATTGCAGCAAACACTTTTTACAAGTCCTCAGTCTGATGAAAAAAAATGACAACCGCGATGTAGATCAACAGCATGTGCAGCATCGTACAGCACAAGAAACGGAAACGAACAGAGCTGTACATCTGGCATCTTCCAACCCACTGTCTCTTTGTAATGGTTAGTCAGTCAGAGCTGCATAACACTTTCCATCACCGGACCAAACAAATCTGTTTTCAATATTTGTCTTGTCAAACTGCACAGTGTACAGCTATGGCCAAAAGCTGTATGTTCAGCTAGCATTGTGAGCAGCCCCCCTCCCCCACCCGCTGCCCCCCACCCCCTTAGGAAAGCACAAATTAAAACCAACTGTCTGCAGACGTTTCTAATCCACGAATGCACAATCCGCTGCTATTTGAGTTCCCCTTGCCCTGCAGTGCCAGCTCAGAGGAACTCCCCTCGCTTACTATCACTCTCCGTTCACTGTCACAATCTTTCTTTCTAATGTCAAAATCTGCACTGTACAGCTCTGGCCAAAATTCAAATGCAACCTGCTGAACAATGTGACGTTAACATATTGAATTACACACCGCTTTGTAGTTTTCCACATCCTTAAGGAAAAACTGACAAAAATCAAAAAATGTGACATTTCGAAATCTAACATGAGATACTGTGCTACTGCTATGGCTTCCGGTAGACTTCTGCGATATCATTTTGCAGTTTCTTTAATGACATGAAATAAAAGATCTAAATTATGCTCATCTATAGTTTTTTTTTTTTTAATGAATGTCTCAAGCCTAAAATTCTAGGTGATGCAAACGTGTTTTTATATATATATATATATATATATAATTTATTTCTTAGCAGACGCCCTTATCCAGGGCGACTTACAATTATTACAAGATATCACATTATTTTGTACACATTATTTTTACATGCAATTACCCATTTATACAGTTGGGTTTTTACTGGAGCAATCTAGGTAAAGTACCTTGCTCAAGGGTACAGCAGCAGTGTCCCCCACTGGGGATTGAACCCACGCCCCTCCGGTCAGGAGTCCAGAGCCCTAACCACTACTCCACACTGCTATATATAAATTGTTTGCATTTGTTTACATTCAGAGTAAATAACGGTCAGCGCTTTTTTCTGATGTCACAAAATTCTACTGTAGTAAACTACAGTATGTATTTCAGATCTTTTTTTTTTTTGCATTTGATGCCATGTAAAGTAAATGGTTTTCTGTCACGTTGCACCTTGTTAAAATACTGGTCTTTAATCAACCCCCTTTAACATCACGAATTACACCTGCACGGGGATTGGGACACACAGCGGGTCTGTCTGGACCTTATCTCAACACTTTAAACAAACAACAGAGAGGGGCAGAAAAAAACCCTGCGAGTGAGTGAGTGATCTGGACCAGCGATCCTGCGACCCTTCATTCTCCTGCAGGGAGAACAAGCTGGCATTTAATAAATGCTGACATTTCATCTCTGCAGGCAAAAATAATGAAGTTTAGCTCAAGACTAGCTTCCTGTAACTTCTGAAGAAATCTATAATTATACGTTGTTCTTGTCTGCGGTTATGATGGTGAGACTGAGTTCATTCTGGGTGGAGCAAGAACGCTACCCTGGCAACTGGGAACGCTACCCTGGCAACTGGGAACACCACCCTGGCAACTGGGAACGCCACCCTGCCAACTGGGAACGCCACCCTGCCAACTGGGGACGCTACCCTGCCAACTGGGGACGCCACCCTGCCAACTGGGGACGCCACCCTGCCAACTGGGAACGCCACCCTGCCAACTGGGGATGCCACCCTGCCAACTGGGGACGCCACCCTGCCAACTGGGGACGCCACCCTGCCAACTGGGGACGCCACCCTGGCAACTGGGAATGCCACCCTGCCAACTGGGGACCCCACCCTGCCAACTGGGGACCCCACCCTGCCAACTGGGGACGCTACCCTGCCAACTGGGGACGCCACCCTGCCAACTGGGGACGCTACCCTGCCAACTGGGGACCCCACCCTGCCAACTGGGGACGCTACCCTGCCAACTGGGGACGCCACCCTGCCAACTGGGGACGCTACCCTGCCAACTGGGGACGCTACCCTGCCAACTGGGGACGACACCCTGCCAACTGGGAACGCTACCCTGCCAACTGGGGACGACACCCTGCCAACTGGGGACGCTATCCTGCCAACTGGGGACGTCAACATCAACAGGGGCTTGTTGTGAAAGAGTTGAGTAAAATGCGCCTGTTGGTGGCGCTGTCCTGGTCATCGCGCTCCCAGGTACTTGGGTGCAGATCTTGGATTCTTTCTGCTGCCTGCTCCAATAAACAACATTTCCAATTGACTTGACTGCCTCTGAAGCCTTTCCTACAAAACGAATGACTGACACATAGAAGCTGACCCAATGGGCGAGCCCTGAGGCTGGATGATTGTTCACGGTTATCACAGATTTCACGATTTCAGTGAAATGGACCCATTGCCGTGTAATATGTAGTTCCCTGTGAAAACACCTATTTCTGAAAAAATAGGGCAAAAAAATACATATTCTTTATCGCAAATCTAGACACAGTAAACGTTTGTCTTATTGACCTGTTCCACTGCACTTTGGAAAACAGAGCCCTATAAATTGAAGCTGTCCTAATGGACGATCCCTGCTAGCATCCATGCGAGTGAATCCATTAGGATGTAACTCAATAGGTAACACACCTTGAGTGAAGCCGACACCACGTCATGCACGTCCGTTCATTAGAGAGGTCTCAAGTGTGCCGTTTTGAAAGAAACACACCTCCATTGTTCTTGATATCTGGAACAGTGTCATTTCACATGGAGGGTGAAACTGTCCCCGCCCCTTCTTTCCTGTCAATAACCAATCAGCTACTCCTATTGGCTGACACGACATACAAAAAGAAGCATTTTTTTTTTTAAGTAAATGTAAAGCAGTTTCAGGAGATAAAAACGACTGTCAGAAACCCAACTTTCGTTGATTAATAATAATAATAATAATAATAATAATAATAATAGCTAAATGAGTTTCTCTAAAGAGGGTACATATCCCTACCAATTCTAAAGCATACTTATTTTTCATTCAAGAACTACTTGGTGCGCTCCATACAGCTATGCTGTACTTTCAGCCTCGCTTCACAATACAAACGATACCACGAATCTATTATGATATGATACAGTGATTCAGCAACACAGTCCAAGATTCATAATTGCACCCCTAGTTCCATCCCTAACAAGTTTCGCAGCATTTAAAATGGGGGGCGAATACTTTATCGTGTGAGGAAGCTGTGCTTCATAAAAACACAAACCCCACAGCATGCAGGAGACAGACAAACAGTGCAAGGGATTTATTTCCCCAGGACAGTCTCTCTCTCTATAACCCTGACCATACAGGCTGCTTCCTCACAGACCTACGATTAGCTGAAATATTACAGAGTGGTGTACTGTACAGTTCAGGGCGCTCCTCCCTTTGTCAGAGCTCAAAATGGCTCAACAGCAGCACTTGCCTCATTTCAAAAGCCAAAACAGCCCAAGAGAGAGACAGTAGGGCGTGCAGCCAGTGTCATTCGAAATACACACAGTGAAACATCTGCAACGCACGCCTGCCAATGTGCAGGTCTGGCCAGAAGTTCTGCATATTATTATTATTATTATTTATTTCTTAGCAGATGCCCTTATCCAGGGCGACTTACAATTGTTACAAGATATCACATTATTTTTACATACAATTACCCATTTACACAGTTGGGTTTTTACTGGAGCAATCTAGGTAAAGTACCTTGCTCAAGGGTACAGCAGCAGTGTCCCCCACCTGGGATTGAACCCACGACCCTCCGGTCAAGAGTCCAGAGCCCTAACCACTACTCCAGCTACTCAGCATTCTGTAGGGTGGTGCGAGACTTTTGGCCACAGCTGTAGCTGTACAGTGTAAACAGCGGGGTCAGTTGATTTCAAAATTAATATTCCATCACTGCCTAGTCCATATACAATTAAATACTGCACACATGCAGCCACTGCCTCCTAGGGCAAAGAGTTTGTCTGGAGCCCTGCGTGACACGTCTCAACAGTGCGTACAGAACAGCACAGAACACCAAGTTTCAACGCAACTGCATGAGCAGCTCTGCAGACACATGTAAAAATGTAACGGATATACAGACAGACGGACGGACGGACAGACAGACAGACACCCCTCTATATCCCCGGAATCTGATATGCTCAGTAACTTATGCCAAGTCACGTTTCAGGACGACTGGATAAGCAGCTCTCCAGATAATGGTAGTGTAGCGATGGTCAATGGATTTAACTGTGCTGTGCTGCATCAAACATGACTTTTCGAACAAACTGTGCATGTTTCGCAGCTTGAGAAAGCGTCTTTGTTTCTGGATGAATTGTAAACGCAGTTCAGAAACAGCTTTGTGCTCCCTGGCCTCGCTCTGCGTCATGTGGCGGAGCTGAATAATGCAAGGACAGTCTGCTTAGTATTGTGTGGCCACGACAGAACTCTGAAAGGAACACGATCCACAGTGGAAATGCGTTGGTTCATTTTATTTTATTTTTTTTGTTCCAGTCCTCCCCTCACCGTCTATAAAACACAGTTCAGTAAAAATCAAACATGTTTTGTGATTATTACACATGGGGGTGTGGAGCGTCTCTTATTTGAACACAAATCATTTTGCACGATTCTAGAGCTGACCTGCACTAGAATAAGTGACACACAACGTACAGATTTAACTTCCTCACAAACTATTCAGCAGTTTAAGGCGACACACTCTGCGGGATGTGCTG
>NC_081224.1:10461110-10540291 GCF_902713425.1 Acipenser ruthenus | reverse complement strand
GATCCTGTCTCAGATCAGACAGCTGCAGGGGTCCTGCTTGCAATACAAGCTGAACGATCACCCAGAGATCAGCTCCTGGCTGCGCAGTTACAAGAGGCTGTCTGAAAGGGAGAGGTGGGGCACTGTACAATGCAACCTGCTTTCGCTTCGCTAGCTTTCCTCTGCTTAGCCGCTCCTCTGTGGGGGCACCACGGCTTTTCACTGTGAGCTTGACAACGGTATTAGAAGCCTCATAGGAACCTGCATGCATCCCTTATCAAAGAATGCAAGATCTGCTTAAACCAGGTCGTTATAATGTTTAGCGAGATGGCGCTTTGTTAATGGTACACCTGTCTGTGCAATCTCTTCGAAAGGTGTATTGTTAATGTTGGGAAAACTTAAGACGAGGCAAAGTATATCAGATTGCAAATCAGAGTCCTGCGCCTAACTGGTTTGGATTAGAGTCTGCTGTAGTCCTTGCTTCCCAAGACAAGACCCAGTATCCCTAACCTCTCCTGTCCTGCCCCCCTCTCCAGCTACGACCTGTCCCAAGAGGTGGAGCCCCCTGTGGACTCCTATCCTGCCTCCACTGGAACCTGGAACCACCGGACCCTGGCCAAGAAGATGATCTGGTGAGTACAGGATCCTGCCCCACAGCGAAGCATGGAAAAGCATAGAGTAACTCACCGGACATCCTCTTCCAAAGCATTACTGCATTCCCAGCACACCACAGTGTAGTAAAGCACAGAGAAGATAATGAACCAGCCCCCTTCTCAAAGCACAGTGAAGATAATGAACCAGCCCCCTTCTCAAAGCACAGTGAAGATAATGAACCAGCCCCCTTCTCAAAGCACAGTGAAGATAATGAACCAGCCCCCTTCTCAAAGCACAGTGAAGATAATGAACCAGCCCCCTTCTCAAAGCACAGTGAAGATAATGAACCAGCCCCCTTCTCAAAGCACAGTGAAGATAATGAACCAGCCCCCTTCTCAAAGCACAGTGAAGATAATGAACCAGCCCCCTTATCAAAGCACAGTGAAGATAATGAACCAGCCCCCTTCTCAAAGCACAGTGAAGATAATGAACCAGCCCCCTTCTCAAAGCACAGTGAAGATAATGAACCAGCCCCCTTCTCAAAGCACAGTGAAGATAATGAACCAGCCCCCTTCTCAAAGCACAGAGAAGATAATGAACCAGCCCCCTTCTCAAAGCACAGTGAGGATCATGAACCAGCCCCCTTCTCAAAGCACAGAGAAGATAATGAACCAGCCCCCTTCTCAAAGCACAGAGAAGATAATGAACCAGCCCCCTTCTCAAAGCACAGTGAAGATAATGAACCAGCCCCCTTCTCAAAGCACAGTGAAGATAATGAACCAGCCCCCTTCTCAAAGCACAGAGAAGATAATGAACCAGCCCCCTTCTCAAAGCACAGTGAAGATAATGAACCAGCCCCCTTCTCAAAGCACAGTGAAGATAATGAACCAGACCCCTTCTCAAAGCACAGAGAAGATAATGAACCAGCCCCCTTCTCAAAGCACAGTGAAGATAATGAACCAGTCCCCTTCTCAAAGCACAGTGAAGATCATGAACCAGCCCCCTTCTCAAAGCACAGAGAAGATAATGAACCAGCCCCCTTCTCAAAGCACAGTGAAGATAATGAACCAGCCCCCTTCTCAAAGCACAGTGAAGATAATGAACCAGCCCCCTTCTCAAAGCACAGTGAAGAGAATGAAGCAGCCCCCTTCTCAAAGCACAGAGAAGATAATGAACCAGCCCCCTTCTCAAAGTACAGAGAAGATAATGAACCAGCCCCCTTCTCAAAGCACAGTGAAGATAATGAACCAGCCCCCTTCTCAAAGCACAGTGAAGATCATGAACCAGCCTCCTCTTAAACTGCTTTCTGTAGCGTCACAAAGCTCATACAATTCATTAACTGCTTTAGAGAGGCCTGACTGACAGACAGGGTGTCTCTGTTTCATTTCTCCATCTCTCCAATTGTCCTTCCCCTAGCGCTGACCTCAAAGTCAGTTAGGCTCGCTTCTATTCATTGTTGGCAGAACTACATCTCCCAGAATTCCAGAGTGTCAAGCAGTTTTCTCTTGCTTGTTTGTGATAGGCTGCTGATGGGCTCAGAGGGGTCCGGCTCTAAATCCAGTCCGGACCTGGTCAGTCTCACCTCCTCGGGATCCAACGGGTCCGAAACGGAAGATCTCACCGTACCCAGCTCCCCTCGCCGAGCAAAGCACATGGTACGACCCTGGGTCCTGTCTGGCTGCTCTCGGGATCTGCGTGACGATGTCTTCAGCTCCTCCGAGCCCTCCAGCCCCCTCCCCTTCCTCCATCCACTCCAGCACCGCCGCTCCGCCTCCATGACCTCACTTCCTGTCTACAACCAGCAGATCGACGACTCGTGCATCGTGCGGGTCAGCGTGGAGTCCAGCAACGGAAACCTTTACAAGAGCATCCTGGTAGGTGAAGCCTGGACTGTGGAGCACCTCAGCTATACCTGGGGACGGGCAGTGGAGACGAGCCCTTATTATTATTATTTATTTCTTAGCAGACGCCCTTATCCAGGGCGACTTACAGTCGTAAACAAAAATACATTTCAAGAATCACAGTACAAGTATTAATACAATTAAGAGCAAGATAAATACAATGACTTCGGTTCTAGCAAGTACAAGTGTGACAAAATACGATTCAATAACGGAGCAGATAACACTGTCAGTGATAGTTACATCAGGATATAATTAAATACAAAATACTACAGATTAAATAACACTTGTGACAGATTACAGTAGTCTAAAGGATTAAATGCAGTAAAATAGGGGGCAGATAAGAGCAAGTAAAGCACATTTAAGGAAGAGTGATAAGTGTCCAGAGGGAAAAGAGGAGTTTCTACAGGTGCTGTCTGAAGAGGTGAGTCTTGAGGAGGCGCTGGAAGGTGGTCAGGGACTGGGCAGTCCTGACATCTGTAGGAAGGTCATTCCACCACTGCGGGGCGAGGGTGGAGAAGGAGCGGGCTCTGGAGGCAGGGGAGCGTAGAGGAGGTAGAGCCAGTCTTCTAGTGCAGGCGGAGCGGAGAGGTCGAGTGGGGGTGTAGGGAGAGATGAGGGTCTGGAGGTAGCTGGGTGCAGTCTGGTCAAGGCATCTGTAGGCTAGTACAAGAGTCTTGAACTGGATGCGAGCGGTGATCGGGAGCCAGTGGAGTGAGCGGAGCAGTGGAGTAGCATGGGAGAAGCGAGGCAGAGAGAACACCAGGCGAGCAGTGAAGTTCTGGTTCTTATTGAAGCACAGGAGCCCCGGCTAGGGGCCAGTGCTGCCTGGTGGTCTCCACCACGTCCGTTAGGGCCCTGAGTCGACTACCAAGGTCATTTCAAACAGTATCTTCATGCGCAATATCCTCACGGCATCCCTATCCTCTGCTGCTGTCTCTAGCTACTAGACACATTGACTTTCATTAGATGGGCCATTAATGCTTAAATGTAACACGGTGTGTGTCTCTCTCTCCCCCTCTCTCCTCTCTCCCCCTCTCTCTCTTCCCTGCTCTCTCCCTCTCTCTCTCTCTCTGTCTCTCTCCCCTCCTCTCTCTCTCCCCCTCTCTCTCCCCCTCTCTCTCTCTTTCCCCCTCGCTCCTCCCCTCTCTTTCCCACCTCTCTCTCTCTCTCTCTCCCCTCCTCTCTCTCTCCCCCCTCTCTCTCCCCTCTCACTCTCCCTCTCTCTCCCCCTCTCTCTCTCTCTCCCCCTCATTCTCCCCCCTCTCTCTCTTTCCCCCTTGCTCCTCCCCTCTCTTTCCCCCCTCTCCCCCCCTCTCTCTCTCTCTCTCTCTCTCTCAGCTGACCAGTCAGGATAAAACGATGTCAGTGATCCAGCGAGCTCTACAGAAACACAACGTGGAAAGTGTGCGTTCCGAGGACTTCCAGCTGAGCCAGGTCCTGCCAGGGGGCAAAGGTCAGCCCAGCCAGACCCCCCCCCCCCCCCCCCCCCCCCCCCCCCGAGCATTTCTAACAAATGTCCTGTGCTACACCTCAACAGAATTGCTTATCTGGTCTTCTCTTTCTCCATTCAGAGCTGATCATCCCAGACAAGGCCAATGTGTTCTACGCCATGTGCACCTCGGCCGATTACAACTTCATCCTGAAGAGGAGGCGGGGCCACAAGACTCCACCCACCCCCACTGCGGGGTGGAAGAAGTAGAACTGCTGCCCTCTAGCTGTGGGGAGGACAAACGACAAAAATGAAGTCTATCCTATTTGAATGTAATGCAAGCAAATAAGAACCAGAAATGACTGCAAACCCAAACAAAACCTGCTTTTCTGAAGCTATTTTAAATGTCTGGCGCTCCGACAAGACTGACCGCTGATTGACCACTGTCTTCATTTCCAAGAATAAGAAATTCACGATGGCTACGAGCCCAACACAAGAGTTCACTGCTGTGTTCAGAGTGACACTGCGTGCGATTGCAGGCAGGCTTCCCCACACCCAATCGAATAAACCCTGCAAGAGAACGAGGATGGAAACTCAACTGGTTTGCATGTTCTCTTTTAAAACTGAAGGCTTCACGTTGCTAAAGCAATAACACATCGTAAGGAAATGTCATAATAACGCCTGCAGCTACTGGCATGTAGGAAAAAACGTCGCTTAGTTTTTAGGTATCAAGTTCCACGTGTTTCAACAAAGACCTTAACCCCCTGTCAGCCAGTTTGGGTGTTCTGTTGCCGTGGAGACGCCCTGTTTTGTTGCTGTGGAGATGCCCTGTTTTGTTGCCGTGGAGACGCCCTGTTTTGTTGCCGCGGAGACGCCCTGTTTTGTTGCCGTGGAGGCGCCCTGTTTTGTTGCCTTGGAGACGCCCTGTGGGCAGCCGTAGCCAGGCAGTGGAATCCTGATATAACAGCACATAATGAAGGATATTTATTGAAGCTGTGTTTAGATATGTGTGTTTAGTTAAACTTGTACATGTTTATTGCTGTGTATTTAATTTATGGTGTGCCTGTTTCAAACGTTCTGATTGAATTACTTGCCTTTTGTCTGCGATTGCCGGTCGGACAACAATATCGAAACTCCTGCCATATGCACCACATACTTTTATATAAAACGTAGACTCGCTCGCTGACATGTTCAGTCAGTGCCGTCCTGGACTACCCACGCTGGCCCCACACCCTATTGACAATGTTATGGCGGGTCATCCACTTGTTTGGGCTGTGCTTGTCCAGTGTGTGGATAAGAGTATCTTGATAATGAATAAAGGCATTTGTTCACGACTGTTGTCGGTCTGCTTTCTTTGTAAACAAAAAAAAAACACAAAGTTCATCTGAACTCAAGTGCTGTTCTTCCGGTTTAGAATCGCTGTTTTAAATCGGTTTCTGTTTCGTCGTTGCATCGCCAGGAACTTTTAAAAAAGCTTCAAGCTCCCCTGTGACCTCAGAAGAGCGTGAATATCTCTCTGTCAAAGTACAGCTGGTACACCTGAGTGTAACCACTAACCTGCCCCCCCTGCAACACTCCCCCTAGTCACATCAGTAAGGAATACAGCTTAATTCCAGCTTCCCCTTCATTCGTTTCATTAGAAGAGAATTCAAAATGACTTTCTGTGACTGTAGACAATAATTTTAAGATATCTGTAAATTCATTTAAGAAGCTGTCAAAAGGATCACAGATTTAAAGATGTCAGTAGATGATGTAGAGATATCTTGAAATACTTACAGATCTCTTGCAATGTAATCTACAGAGATAGAAATGTTAATTATACAAAGGGCGTGTGTATCTGCCTCTGGTGGACAAACCGGGTATTGCATCAGCTGGCCACTTATCTTAACCCTGCCTGTTTGACGTGACAGGAATTCACATTACTCCATTAGGCTCCACATTCAGTGTTCTTTAAAAAATAAAAATAATGTTAATGAAAAAATTATTGTACCATAATTATACATTACAAACAGGATGTTTTATTTTTTTGTAAATACATGCAATACTATAACACACACACACACACACACACACACACACACACACACACATATATATATATATTCAAACTTTATTCTCCATTTATTAATGTAAAACACAATTTCAGTTTCCATCTAACACAATAGACATGATGGTGCAGATAGAAATCTGTATTGTAAACAGAAACATTAAAAGAGAAACATTAAAAAACTGAAATTCAATGGCAAACGTTTCGTGCAGAAATCTTTTTCGAATTTCGTTTATTTTTTGTTGCAATTGACGCCAAAAAATAGATGTCAACAAATTCTCAAAACGCTAATACTCCCCAAAAAAAAATCTTGTTGTCAATATATATTTTAAAAAATAGCCTCTGTTTTTTTTTAAAGCATTTACATATTTTACAAAGCACAGTAAATACCCATTAAATACAATATACCTTCTTACAGAGATATATATATATAACACATACAAGGACAGATAATCATTAAAAGGCTCAAGAGATCTCAAATATACAATACACTCCGGCTACAACCAAGTATATACAAGCACATTAGAAAAAGGTATGTTTTCAATTCAGCTTGCCAACACTACAGAAGGACACTTGACTTAGTTTTTGTTCATAGTTTGACCTTAGAACAGACTTTTTTAAATATATATATATATATATATATATATATATATATATATATATATATATATATATATATATATATATATAATTCATTGAACAGCTTTTATTATAGTGAATAGGTTTTTAATTCTTTACTGTAAAACTAGGCTCTCCTTTAGAACAGTCTACATTTGAGGGCAGCAGTGTGGAGTAGTGGTTAGGGCTCTGGGCTCTTGACCGGAGGGTCGTGGGTTCAATCCCAGGTAGGGGACACTGCTGTTGTACCCTTGAGCAAGGTACTTTACCTAGATTGCTCCAGTAAAAACCCAACTGTATAAATGGGTAATTGTATGTAAAAATAATGTGATATTTGTATAATGTATAATGTGATATCTTGTAACAATTGTAAGTCGCCCTGGATAAGGGCGTCTGCTAAGAAATAAATAATAATAATGCACTGCACAAAAATTTAGACTTGAAAGAAGCGTCTCAAGCTGTCTGACGTCATCGAGTTCCGCACATCAGCAGGAAGCTCCATCTCCACATGATTTAAGATGATTCTTTTTAAAACTAAAGGTTCTGCATGTTCTGATCTGAGCGGACGAGTGGGAATATACAGAGTTAGGAGATGGATAGGGTGCCCCTGATCCACGAAGGAACACAGGGCACGGGAAGCTAAGGTTAGGCTAACTGTGTCCCCTTTGTAAAAAATATATTATTGCAAGATAATCAAGCAAGGAACCATTTGATATTTCTACCAAACTGCTACAGGATTGAATCACAGCACCGAGGAGAGCAGCCAGGCTGATCCCAGCACTTAATGCCATGAGCTGCGACCACAGGTTCAAATAATGAAATCTCTCCAGCCGAAAAAGAAGGGAAAGAAAGAGTTTGGGGTCCATAATAAACATATTTTTTCATTGAAGTTTTGTTACATTTCTTGTCGTTGCGTTGCTGGTTCCACGCACATAGCGTGGTTCCCTCCTCAGTCGGCACACAGAGCTTAATCTAATTGAGCACATGCGGGAGGAGCTTGGCAGTGAGCCACGCGGTAACCCTGCCTGTATTTTTTAATTTTTAGAAGGGATGATTTTTAAACGTGGAGAACACCGGCGTTGCGGGGACTGAAAGGGAGTTGCTTCTCTTCCTGGCGTGGGTAACCGGCTCCGGAGGCGTGTTTAAAGATTTCTCTGTCACTACCCCGTCCTGCACAACAACAAACACGAAAAAATGACAATAAATACACGTCTCGGCGTTTGTAACGTGTGTGTGCGCGCCTTTGTATATGTCGCATGCAACAAAGACGTAAAGATGAAAAGATGACAGTAGCGGGTCTTCCTGGCGTTTTGGTTATTAAAGGACTTGTACCCTAAAAAAACTGAAACTGAAAATTCGCATTACCTGCAGATCTAGGCGGGGATCTCTAAAGGACAGTTCTGAAAATGAAAAAAAAAAACAGTATTTGTGCATTCATTCTAATAATTTAAGAAACTACACCCACTCTGCAAAAACAATCTAACAAGCGTGTGTGTGCCAGCCACCCCCATCGCCGCGCTGCATGACGTGGAGAAACAGAAAGTCCATATAGCCGCTCTACAGCCTAGTGAGAGTGACACACGGGTTTCTTGTTTGAACCCGATTTTGAGGGGTATGTTGTTTTCTCGGCCGTTTCAAAACCGACCGGGCCTTCATTTGGCACGCTTGGTGTCCGTGTCACGGAGAATTTATTTATTTATTTATTTATTTATTTATTTATTTATTTATTTTGGTATTGAGAAAAATCCGTTCAGTAGTTTTAAAGTTAGATAATGGAATAAAAATCAGTTTTTACAAATTCTTAAGACTTTTTTTTTTTTTTTTTTTGGTGGTCAAATAACTAAAACACGGCTGCGAGTTTAAATGCCTCCTTTGGTAGGCGCGCCTTTTTGGGGGAACCAACAAAATCGATCAATTAGTTGTTGAGAGTTAGTTGGACTTTTCTTCGCGCATGCGTGGTTCGTTTTTTCAGAACGTCAGAAAGTTCGTTCACCCCTGTGGCTTGTTATGAACGAGCCGAGGAGTGACCGCACAGTGAACTGTAAAGCGACGCACTACCTCTCTTCAATAAATACACCAAACAAACAAACAAAACAATAATTACAAACGTGTAATGATAATAACAGCGTTATAACATGTTTATCGTAGTCTATAGCAATAGCAGCCGCGTGATTATTATCATAGAGGCTTGGGGAGGCTAAGCCTCAACCAAAATAAAATGCCCAAACCCTCATAAGAAATTGCTCTGACCAACACAAAAAAAATATTTGTGAGAGAAGAGCGGGCGGGTTTAACTTCATTTCTTCCCTCTGAGCTGAGCCCCCCCACACCGCAGCTGAGGAAAACTCTGAATCCCTCATTCCCTTCCCTGGAACATCCTCTTCACAATTTCTACATTTATTTGCTGTTATCTATTAAAAAATAGCTTGATCCGAATCTGATTTTAGAACTTATGGCAAAATATTTTCTCTGTTTTCACGCACCGTGGTTTTGTGAGGATTTGATAACTGTGATGCTACAGTCAGAACATACTTCCTTGGACTGAACAAACCCACCTTTCAGAACTCTGTTTGTGTTACCAGATTATGAAGTTTTTTTTCCTTTAGATTTTTCTACTCCATTTTCAGTGAAAGCGGGGTCTTTTTAACTTCTGAAAAAGTTTTCAGATACACAGATAAACAAGTCTGTGACGGTCCTGTTGCAGAATCACCAAAGTCCAAAATACCGGTTTTAGTTGCATTTCAAGGTCATGTGAGGAGACAATGCTTCCAAAGTCCATTCTTCCTGCCAATCTGAGCCCCGTATAGATAGACAAAAGTTTACGGTAAGATGCAGTTATTTTTTTGTAAATATACCTTATGAAATACGCTGAATGCCCCTTGATTATTGATAGTATGTGCGTGTTTAGAAGCTTAATACTTAGACAGTATTGATAATTGATTTAAATTGGTGTGAAGCGATGGAAATGGTGTTTGAAATTGGTGTAGGTTCTGTAGGAGAAGTTAAAGCTAGTGCTATCTATGTTAAACTTCATTTATTTAGCCGCCTTATGTTGGGAGGAGTCAAATATATATGTAGCATCCCTGAGTGGTTTCGAGGTCTGTTTTGTTTTGTGCTGGAAATTATTATACAGTACAAGTTCTCAAAAAGACGCAGGAGAATGAATCCGGTTTACAGCGTTTATTTGTGTCCGTCAGTCCGACTATTTTTCAAACTCAACACAATGAATGAACCTTAGTATCCAGACTCACTTGTAACATAGTAATAACAAAAAATAATGCACGTCTTAATTATATATATATATATATATATAATGTGTGTGTGTGTGTGTATTTTACTGTACATCGTTGGGTTCAACGATGTACAGTTATTTAGTTTTTTATTCGTATATTGTAAGAGAATCGGTCACTTTTATTTATTGTAATACTACTGTAGAAGCCTTAATGTTTTACAAGTCGGACTCGCTCTGTAAGAGTTTAGTCAAAGATATTTTATGGTTTAGTTTTCGGTCAGGAAGTTACTTCCGGTTTTGCTGTTCTGGGAGATAAGATGGCGATGATACAGTCCAAATCTGAACTGCTGCAAAGGCCGGTAAACTAAAAGAATAAAATCCAATTTCTGGTTAAATAAATATACGAGGTACACACAGAGGTCTACAATCATACTTTCCACTGTATATACAAATATATATTTTAAATCACCCGTCCAGTTAAAAAAACAATGGAAATTAAATACAAAAAAATACATTTTAATTGACAGTGAGAGCCGACAAAGCCTAAGAAGACGGGAGATTATCATTCAAGACCGCCACTGCGCTGTTACTTCACCCATGTTGTGACAGGCTTTCCAGCACACACTGCTGAACTGGTACAGGAGGCGGGTTCACTTCAGACAGCACAGGTAGCACCACCACTGGGCAGGTCCGTGGGGTGCTGAGGGTTCAAAAGTTCTCTGAAACAGCCCGGTACATTATATATCCTTTACAAGTTTTGAAGAGTCACTGACCTTTGTGATTAAAACCAAAACAACTGTAGTGATGACTGTTGACTATGTGACATGTGTTTAATCTCTTCATTTTTTGTATGTATTCCAGTGAAATTGTGTAGTGGTCATTCTGAACACCATTACACAACTCTGTAATTTCCAGTACAAAGATGACCATTCTGTGGCAACCTGCATGTCCATTTCTGCTAAACCAACAAAATGAAAACTGCTGTAAACATGAATCTCTTCAGTTAGAAATCAACAACACTAACCCCACGAATGACACTATTTCATGTGCTTTCAGTGATCTCATTACTATGCCACACACACAGCAAGTTTATTTGACAGCATATTAAACACGAGTATGGCTTTTGTGAACAAAATAAATACAAAATAGCTGAAAGGGTTTAAAACAAAGGTTACTGTTAGAAATGTTTGTATACTTGAAAAAGAAAAGGACACAAGAAATGCATGGTGTCACTTCACGTGTGTTCATACTGTAATCGTCCTGATTATCTTTCGCAATTCACATGTCAGTGGTTTTAGTCACAAAGAACAGTGATCTTTCTTCACTTCTAAAGCAGTGGTTCACAGCTCTGCTCATGGGCTTGTGTCTGCTGGGTTTTGTTCAAACTGACCTCTCACTTACTTAAACGAACACTCAATTGAGCTAACAATTTTGGTTAATCACATTTTGAAACCATTCTTCAGCTTATAAGAAGTTGGAGATTTCAAGTTCTATTCAGTGTCATACATAACTTGAAATCTCCATCTCGTTCAAATCATTCAACAGCTTTGATTAGGCTAATTATTATTATTATTATTATTATTATTATTATTATTATTATTATTATTATTATTATTATTATTATTATTTATTTCTTAGCAGACACCCTTATCCAGGGCGACTTACAATTGTTACAAGATATCACGTTATTTTTACATACAATTACCCATTTATACAGTTGGGTTTTTACTGGAGCAATCTAGGTAAAGTACCTTGCTCAAGGGTACAGCAGCAGTGTCCCCCACCTGGGATTGAACCCACGACCCTCCGGTCAAGAGTCCAGAGCCCTAACCACTACTCACCACTGCTGCCATAAAATTGTTAGTTTAATTGAGTGTTCAATAAAAAAAATTGAGTTGGAAAAAAGTAACTGCACACAGGAGGGGTCCCCTGGACCAGGATTGAGATCCACTAATCTAAGACATATTAGGCTGTTTCAGGGAACTTTTGAACCCTCAGCACCCCACGGACCTGCCCAGTGGTGGCGCTACCTGTGCTGTCTGAAGTGAACCCGCCTCCTGTACCAGTTCAGCAGTGTGTGCTGGAAAGCCTGTCACAACATGGGTGAAGTAAGAGCACAGTGCTGGTCTTAAATGACAATCTCCCGTCTTCTTCGGCTTCGTCAGCTCTCGCTGTCACTTAAAACGTATTTTTTTTTTGTATTTATATAATAAGTTTAGCAATACAGACAGCTCTGGCCAAAAGTTTTGCATCAATGAACTGATTTTGCTTCATGAAGTGGAATAAAACCTGCTGAATAATGTGATGTTAACATATTGAATCACACACTGCTTTGTAGCTTTCCATATACTTAATAAAAAAAACTGACAGTAATGGAAAGATGTAGCATTTTGTAAATCTAACATGAAATACTGTACAACTATTAAGACTTCCTTCCGGTAGACTTCTGCGATGCCATTTTGAAGCTTCTTTGATTACACAATGTTAAATAAAATATCTAAATTGTGTTCATATCGTTTTTTAAAAAAAATAAATCAATCCTAAAATTCTAGGTGATGCAATACTTTTTGGCCACAGCTGTACAGCACAGATGGACAAATATACAGACACCCTCATACAGTGTATCCCCAAAATCTGACACTCTCCATAACTTTAAACAATGTTAATACAAACTACTGGAAAGCGGCAGAGCTTTTGAGACGTTAAAAAGGATTGCAATCCAATGGTTAGCGTAGCTTTCTGTAGCGAGACCAGGAAGAGATCCCGAGGTGTTGTTTCAACCCACCGGCATGCGTGACGTGACTTCTCACACACAGCAGGAATGACGGGACCTACCGATGATGTTGTCAGCATTGTGGAAATTATTCCAGTACGGAGCAGCATCCCTGGGATAGCAAGACAAAACGATGCACAGGAATGTGAACATGGATTTCTGTTTCGTAGCTGCGGTGATGGGCACTTGAAAAAAAAACATGCTGTCTGGTATTATTAGTTTATTTAGCAGACACCTTTATCCAAGGCGACTTACAGAGACTCGGGTGTGTGAACTATGCATCAACTGCAGAGTCACTTACAACTACGTCTCACCCGAAAGACAGAGCACAAGGAGGTTAAGTGACTTGCTCAGGGTCAAACACAGTGAGTCAGTGGCAATTTGAACCGGGGACCTCCTGGTTACAAGCCCTTTTCTTTAACCACTGGACCACACAGCCTCCTATACTACACTTGGTTAAAGAAATCTCTGTTTGCAAGCCCTGCTTTCAGATACTGTTGCACTGTCTTGCTGGGTCATTTTTCACAGTTTTTTTTTTTAACTGTGCTGTTTTATCACACTTGTTTTTGCTAGGTTTATATTTAGAAATCCCCAAAAGAAACAAACGTTTCTAGGCTGGTCTGCAAAGACTCCTCGTCGAAACGCTTGTCAGAGAATTTCTCGTGTTTCCTTTCGTATGTTTCAATGTAGCACTGTTGGTTCATGATTATTATTATTATTATTATTATTTATTTTTTAGCAGACGCCCTTATCCAGGGCGACTTACAGTCGTAAACAAAAATACATTTCAAGAATCACAGTACAAGTATTAATACAATTAAGAGCAAGATAAATACAATGACTTTGGTTCTAGCAAGTACAAGTGTGACAAAATACGATTCATACTGGGTAACCCTAATGTTTTATATGTGATAACTGACCCTTCAAATCAGCTGGCAAAGTTACAACGAGGAAAGCTGCTCCGTGCTGGCAGTTAGGATTCTCCATACAAACTCAAAGCCGGGTAGCTTTAGAGAAACACGATAAACTGCTGCTGGAGCATTATCACCCGCTCGGAATGATATCAATTACTAAGAAACACTCAGGGGAACCTCAAAAAGAAACGTCTGTGATCATGTGTGCGAAGTGGTGGTGTGCAGTGCAGTACACAGGAGGCTGTGCGGTCCAGTGGTTAAAGGAAAAGAGCTTGTAACCAGGAGGTCCCCGGTTCAAATCCCACCTAACCCTGAATTGCATCCATTTCTAAAGAATGCAAGTTGTTGATCAGTTCAATCAGGAGGGGTCAGCTCTGGTCCTAGAAAGCCTGCTGGCTTGTGGCTCTCCAGGAGGAGGGTTTGGTCAGCCCTGCTATAGACCAATGGTGCCCATATCAAACTGTTTTAAATGACGCTTCTAAATATCTGACAGTGTTGTTCTGATTAACGTTGAGCTGAATGGTAAAGCAAGGGCTGGACATGAACCGCAAAACATCGGGTTCAAAGACTAACGCCTTGGCACTGGACTCGAGAGCAAGCTCAGTATTCAGGAGGTCAGTGCGGGTCTAATGCTGATGTCCGTGTCATTAACTCCTCAGCCACTAGGGGGAGATTTATTACAGTGCACAGTGTGAGAGCTGATTCTGGCGCAAGACTCAATGCTTGTGTGAACCCAAGTCTGTTGTGGTTAAAAGGCTTGCAGTGTGTGATCGCCTCCACCCTGCCTCACTCACACACACACACACACACAAGTAAAACCACAGCACAGCAACCAGGGCCAGAGCTATTTGAATCAAAACATATCTAGATTTTTTTTTTTTTCTTTTCAGTTTCTATTTTGTCTACCGAATGTAAAGTCGTGGATCTTCTTGGTGTAAATCGGTATTTTCACATGCTTGGGTGAAAAAAAATAATTCAATAAATAAACACAGGAAATTGCTGGTAAAAAAAAAAAAAAAGAGAATAAAATACCCTTGAAAATGTTCCAAACTTTCAAGTACGTACCTGCGCTTTTTATCCCTCGCAGACTTTACTGGTGAAGAAAGAAAGAAAGAAAGAAATCAGAAACCTTTACATGCTTATTAAAAAAAACAAACCCTCAATGACATTGCAAGGCTCACAATGTTGAATTGCAATCAAGCTTGCTTGAGGGGTGCTTGAACTGTCTAGAGAAGATGCTAAACATGCCAGACAAAACTATCGTTTCCTTTGTCTGTCTGTTTTTAACTGCCCCTCTTATCCGTGTTTTGAATCATTCCTGCTGCAGGTTCTCAAAGTTTAGGAGTTCATTTCTCCATGCCATAGACGTACGTAACTCAGGCTAGATCGGCCAGTGTCTTTCTAGAAGAGCCGGCGCCATCTAGTGGTCTTTGGATGAAGATTATTTTGCTTGATTAGGAATACACAGCTTTACACTGGTGCTGGCACTCCCCTCTATAAAGACAACGATCTAGCCTGCGAAACATGTATCTCTGTGGCGGACAACTGTCTCTGAAGAGCAGCCTTCAAACTCCCTGTCCAAGCACCTTCAACAGACCCGAAGAAAGAACGCAATGCTTGAGGACTTGCAATAAGAGACAGAGGTCCATTCTAAATCAGAGCTGTCGGTATGACGAAACAGCAAGAGTCCTGACATTCTGAGACGCGATTATCACGGTACCTGCGAGACTGTAAGCGTGACATACAGACAGGTGGATGAAAGGACACCCCCACACATCCGCGGAATGGGATATTCTCAATCAGTTGAAGTGTGGAATGCGTATGCACGGCTGCCTCCACTACATTCGGCAGGGGACTGCATCCCGAACAAGCGATACCTACCTCTCCGGTAAACCACAAAGCCCAGGACAGCCAGGAACGCAGCAAACAGAATGGCCGCGGCCACAGAACCGGCCAACAGAGGCCAGTTTGGACCTAAACGACAGGAGAAACGGGGGTGAATTCAGCATTCCTGTTTAAAAATGAACTGCTGAACTGTGAAGCGTAGAAAAATTGACAGCTTTGTCTGGAACCACTAGACGTGTGGGACGTCTTGCTCATTTTAAATCTTTTCCCCCGGTTTTTGAAGAGCAAAAATGATCTCCCTTTGAGTCCTGGTGTTATGTTAGCGTCGCAGGTAAACGCACGCTGTCAGAAATCACACTGGAGCCTCGCGGGACTCCTATAAAATATATGCCAACCTTTTTTTTCTCATGTATACTCAATTAAGTTGTTCCTTTTTCAATAAGATAACTTCATTTCGCAGTCTTGAGCTCGGAAAAAAGAATTCAGGAGGGTTAAGGGCTATCCAGCTGTTTATCAGCAGTGTGTGTGGATACAGCTGGCCTCTGCTCATCCCCACACACAGAACCAGCCCAGGCTTTAATGCAATAGCAGAGTTCGATGGGGTGTCATTCTTTACCTGAGAGGAAGGGAGGGGTGGTAGGAGGAGAGGTGACACCTGCAATGGAAGAGAGAGTTTTAACTGGGGTTTGCAAGGGAAACAAAATAAATACAAATAATTCAAGCAACCGTTTTAAGTCTGTATGGTTGCTGAAAGGAGGCTGTGTGGTCCAGTGGTTAAAGAAAAGGGCTTGTAACCAGGAGGTCCCCGGTTCAAATCTCACCTCAGCCACTGACTCACTGTGTGACCCTGAGCAAGTCACTTAACCCCCTTGTGCTCCGTCTTTTGAGTGAGACGTTGTTGCAGCTGATGCATAGTTCACACACCCGAGTCTCTGTAGGTTGCCTTGGATAAAGGCGTCTGCTAAATAAACTAATAATAACGGAAAGTGATGCAAAACTTTTGGCCAGAGCTGTACTCTGAACACACGTCGTTGTTCGTCACTCCACCAGCTGAAGAAGGCGATCTTACCCTTGAGGATGAGGTGCACTGCCGGGCTGAGCTCAGACTCCCTCCAGCGCTGGCTCATCTGCAGGCGGTACTGGCAGTGGTATTCCCCCGCGTCTGAGTTCTCCAGGCTGGGCAGAGGGAAGCTGGCGCTGTGCTGCGTCGCCAGGGCTTGGTTAGAGGACACAGGGTTGGTAGAGTCACCGCGGTACAGCAGGAAATGGGCCCCGGGGAAGTTAGCAGGGGCCACGCACTCCAGAGACACGCTGTCCCCCTTCGCTAGCACCCCCGTCGCGCCCCGGACTGTGAGGGAGGGCATCGGCAAGCGACCTGAGCAACACGACAAGAAGCTGTAGTGGGAGAGGAGCCTGTTCCACGCAATGCTGTGTCGCCAGTGTTGGCGTGTAAAGCAAAGTAATCCGATTACATTGTTCAGTAACTTGTAACTGTAATCGGCAGGTAATTGGATTACATTTTATGGCTATGGAACATTACCCAGATCTTACTGTGAACTTCTCAAATTTACCTGTAATGGAGGGAGAGTTGCTTGGTTTACGGGGGATAGGAGCTCCTAAAATATGAAAAGCATAGGAAAAAATGAGTTGCATGAAAAGTGAATTTTATTTTATACTAAATTATTCAATCCCTTTTCCCCCCACCTAGAAACTAAACTACAAACCATATCATCTATTAATATTCATCACATCTCTGTGTTGCTATCCCTCATAAAAGTTTACTATGTAAATGTTCAGTTTGTCCCCCATGCTTTATCCAGGTCTGTACCATGCATTTGCCCTTACCTCTCAGGGCTTTACAATGCTTTCTCTGAGCGTTGATACACTGCTATGATTTACTGTGGGAAACTTCAATAAAGGAAACATGCTGAATAAAATGCAAATTAGTGTAGGAAAAATGAACCTGCAAAGAATTTGACATACGAGGTAAAACAGTAAATATTCCACCTGTAAGTAAAAAGCTCATCTCCTGTCCTAAAGGGTATTCTTGCTGCTGAATCGATATGAAACCTTTGTTTTTAACCGTCTCACTTTTGCCAGCAGTCTCAGCCTGTGAGTCGTGCGTACGGCGTACAGAGTCATTGTGAAACTACCTGTGTCTGCAAGTGTTATGTATATGCCACTGTTTGTCCTGATCACAGCCTTGACACAACATGGCATAGACTCTACAAGGTGCTGGAAGGTGTCTAGGGGGATCTGTTCAGTGCCCTGCTCCCCTGTGCTGTACTCTGCTCCCCTGTGCTGCCCCCTCCTCCCCTGTGCTGCCCCCTGCTCCCTGTGCTGCCCCCTGCTCCCCTGTGCTGTACCCTGATCCCCTGTGCTGTACCCTCCTCCCCTGTGCTGCACCCTCCTCCCCTGTGCTGTACCCTGCTCCCCTGTGCTGCATCCTGCCTCCCTGTGCTGTACCCTGCTCCCCTGTGCTGCATCCTGCCTCCCTGTGCTGTACCCTGCTCCCCTGTGCTGCATCCTGCCTCCCTGTGCTGTACCCTGCTCCCCTGTGCTGCACCCTGCTCTCCTGTGCTGTACCCTGCACCCCTGTGCTGTACCCTGCTCCCCTGTGCTGCACCCTGCTCCCCTGTGCTGCACCCTCCTCTCCTGTGCTTCACCCTGCTCTCCTGTGCTTCTACCTGCTCCCCTGTGCTGTCTCCTGCTCCCCTGTGCTGCCCCCTGCTCCCCTGTGCTGTTCCCTGCTCCCCTGTGTGTTCCCCTGCTCCCCAGGTCCTAATTAAACCCAGGTGGCGCATCACTGAACTTCAGCAGCGATTCAGATGATGGGTGGGGCTCTTTTTCGTTGATTGTTTTTTTGTCGTTGGCTGCTTTGATTGTGATTCAGTGCTCAGTGTGGTGTGGGCTCACCCAGCACAGTCGCTTTGATGGATGAGAGGAACTGAACCACAGCTCTTAACGGAAGAGTGTTCTTGGTAAAAAAAAAACACTAAACCGCCACACGCATGAGCACTCCACATGAGGTTAGCAGCCTCCTGCTCATTTACAAGCCTTATTTGGCAACAAAAAATAAAATAAGAAAATGTGTTTGTTTAATAGTTTTAGTGTCGTGTGTGTATTTACCTGTAATGGAGGGAGGGCTGGTTGGTTCAGGAGGGATAGGGGCTCCTAAAACATGAAAAGGTGATGAAAAATAATAACAATTCACTTTATCATTTGTCATGAAGTTTACGCTTTTTAAAGTCTGTTTCAAAAGTGTTTTTATGTGAGTTAAAAGCCTCTCTTTTCTGTTTCTCTGGAGGCTGTTCAGAGAGTATAAGAGCCTCCCTTTCTCTTTCTCTGCTCCACCAGCACAGAGCAGAGGGAGGCTGTTCAGAGAGTATAAGAGCCTCACTTTCTCTGTCTCTGCTCCACCAGCACAGAGGGAGGCTGTTCAGAGAGTATAAGAGCCTCCCTTTCTCTTTCTCTGCTCCACCAGCACAGAGCAGAAGGAGGCTGTTCAGAGAGTATAAGAGCCTCCCTTTCTCTTTCTCTGCTCCACCAGTACAGAGCAGAGGGAGGCTGTTCAGAGAGTCTAAGAGCCTCCCTTTCTCTTTCTCTGCTCCACCAGCACAGAGGGAGGCTGTTCAGAGAGTATAAGAGTCCCCCTTGCTGTACTCTACTGCAGTTGCTGTAGTATTTGTAATAAAGCTACCTGTGATGTCGGTGAGGGTGATGCGCAGGTAGGGGCTGAAGGGGCTGTTGTCCCAGCGCTCAGTGCGCAGGGCTTGGTACCGACAGCAGTAGTTGCCCTCGTCAGAGCGGGTGAGATGTGAGAGGGTGAACCTGGCCTCTTGCTGCTTCTTCCCCCGGTGATCCACACTGCGGAGGTACGTCTGCTCCTTGAACAGCTGGAAAACACCTTCAGAGAACTCCTGAGGAGCCACGCACACAATCTCCAAGGAGCCTCCCAAGGAAAGAGAGCGTGGGCCGGGGGCCAGGCGGATTCCTGCGGCTGGGAGACTGGGGTCACCTGTTTGGAAAGAAGATCCTCAGTGATTGCAGCTAAGAAAATAATTTCATCAACCTTAACTGGCTTGCACTTCTTCCATTTGCTAGACACTGTAGGTTTCAAATGTGCAGTTTTGAAAGAACCACATGTTACTGCAAGATGTTTTGAGCATATCTGGTTCTCTGTTAGGGATTTTCCTTAGCTTGGAAATCGCTGGTCACAGAGAAGCACAGAGGAAATTAAAAATGAATGCATGGAGTAGCAAGGTCCCTGGAACCCGATGCACAGTCATCAGGGTTCATGAGGTTTCAGTACCGGCTCAAACAACAAATACGTTGCTCAGGAAAGGGATTCGTTAGGGTGTTGTGTGAGCAACTGAAAACTGTATGTCAACAACAAGCACATTTTCAATTTTGCAGTTTGCACATGGTTATGCTGTGCATTAGTTTACCGCGTTTATTATATCTCTCTGAGCTTCACTATGCTTACCTATGCTTTGACTGCACTCTTACACTTTGATATGGTTTTACTATGAGAAGCTGGGATAGTACCACAGCCAGTAGAATTAATGCTGCTCAGCACACCTGTTTTTTATTTATTTTTTTGACACCCTTATCCAGGGCGACTTACAATTGTTACAAAATATCACAGTATTTTTTACATACAATTACCCATTTATACAGTTGGGTTTTTACTGGAGCAATCTAGGTAAAGTACCTTGCTCAAGGGTACAGCAGCAGTGTCCCCCACCTGGGATTGAACCCACGACCCTCTGGTCAAGAGTCCAGAGCCCTAACCACTACTCCACACTGCTGCCCCTTATCTGAGGAGGATTGCATCGTCACTTACCTGCTACCATCGCTGCACAGTGGAGCATCAACAGAACCTTGTAGGAAAACATCTCCTTTAGAATCTGGGTTCTTCGGTTGCTGATGAAGTTAATCCACAATTAGAGCGATCAATTTGACTTGCAGATGGAAATCAGAAGTGTAGGTCGAGTCTCAAAGGATGCTGTCTCTGTAACCATGTGGCACTTGCAACATCTGGCAGAGAAAGGGGAAGGAAGTCGTACACAAAAGGAGCTTTCACTATATTTCACAACTTCCAGGGAGCGCTGTGGTTTCATCATTTTGAATTACCGCTCACAACCTCCCCTTTGCTTGCACGTTTTCTGAAGTGCTTGTGCCTCACAGACGGTGGTTTAACGTGGCAAAGTCTTGAACCTGTGTTCGGGTTTTAATTTCAGTCCACAGAGCATTTCTTTAAACAACATACTGCGCCATAATGCTGATCTGACCCGAAGGAACATTCCTCTGGTGAAGCACGAAAGCCTTTTTGTAGATATTGACTAGACAAATTTTTTTGTGTGTGGCAGCGATACCACATCCTGCCACAAGATGGAGGTATTGGCAACGATAAATGTGTTGAAATCCTGTACATTAACACAGACCCTGTGTTAATGTACATTGAAAAGGGTGGTGCTATTACAAGAATTCAACACTAGAGGGTAGTATAAGCCTTATGAATTAGCCACATAGCTGGCGATCCATTACGATAGCAATACAGACACAGGCATGCGCTACCAGTCCAGGCCACTGTACTGTGCAGCGCCATTGTGTTGCCCTTGCTGGAATCACAAGAGATATCTTAGTACTATTTAAAGACATATTAATACTATTTTAAGATATCTTACTTATCAATCTATTTCAAGATATCTCTGTATCTAGTGTTGATATCTGAAAATGAATTTCAGATATCGCTATATGATCACGTGGCTTGCCGTAGGTCTGCTAATGGATCTGCGAGTTGAGGTTTCTTCGGGGTGAATTGTTATTATTATTATTATTATTATTATTATTATTATTATTATTATTATTTATTTCTTAGCAGATGCCCTTATCCAGGGTGACTTACAATTGTTACAAGATATCACATTATTTTTACATACAATTACCC
Source organism: Acipenser ruthenus (assembly GCF_902713425.1). NCBI lineage: Eukaryota > Metazoa > Chordata > Actinopteri > Acipenseriformes > Acipenseridae > Acipenser > Acipenser ruthenus. Next base: position 10,519,006 of record NC_081224.1, on the reverse strand, counting down.
ATTTATACAGTTGGGTTTTTACTGGAGCAATCTAGGTAAAGTACCTTGCTCAAGGGTACAGCAGCAATGTCCCCCACCTGGGATTGAACCCACAACACAAAGCCACACATACTTTGGCTGCATGTAGTAAAACGGCTGCTCATGTGCTTTCCAGATCCTACCCACACGGGTCAGCTGCACAGCACTGGAAACCAGTTCAGCGGTAGTAAGCTAAACACGCACAGGACTGGTCTAGCGCTCTGCTCAGGAGCTCAAAGCCGGCTATTCTAGACACTCGCGGAGTTACGTGAACTGCATGCAAATTCGCATCAAACACAAACGCGCTGAGGATTGTCTCAGTGTAGGTCGCTGAGTTTAATCCACCCTCTACACTCCTCCCCGTGTTATCTGACGGGGGAGCTGCTTCGGGTGCGTTGCTGTCTGGGTTTGCACAATACGAGCGTGTTCTAAGTACTGCGGAGTTCATGGTTTGTGAAGTTGCAATATCTCAAGAGTTACATTGTGTGCGATGGGGGATGGGGGACGGGGAGATTATAAAAATGATACAGCTGCTCGGTCATGACCTTGAAAGACAAACCCCTCCCCGCAATGCGGAGTGTCTCGGAATGTGAGAAAAAAAAAACGGTTGCGACTCACTGCTTTGAAATATGCGGCGGTCAAAATAAAAAGGTTTTATTCTTTTAGAAATACTAAAATAATGTAAGTAAATGCAACGGCAAACTTCAAGCGACAGAAGAATGTTTGCCAATGTTACACTTCTGTTAAAAGTGTAGAAACCGTTTCCACCGATCTCTCTGTTTTTATATCGAGTGGCTGCTGTGAACAAATGCCAACCCTGAAATGCATTCCATACTTAAATATGCAAGATTAATTCCCCTGACCATAGGACGAGCATTGCAAAGTGTGATAAAGCACCGAGAGGTCTGGTAAAGAATAGGGAAGCATTGTAAAGCACAGAGAGGTCTGGTAAAGCATAGGGAAGCATTGTAAAGCACAGATAGGTCTGGTAAAGCATAGGGAAGCATTGTAAAGCACAGAGAGGTCTGGTAAAGCATATGGAAGCATTGTAAAGCACAGAGAGGTGTGGTAAAGCATAGGGAAGCATTGTAAAGCACAGAGAGGTGTGGTAAAGCATAGGGAAGCATTGTAAAGCACAGAGAGGTCTGGTAAAGCACAGGGAAGCATTGTAAAGCACAGAGAGGTGTGGTAAAGCATAGGGAAGCATTGTAAAGCACAGAGAGGTCTGGTAAAGCATAGGGAAGCATTGTAAATCACAGAGAGGGCTGGTAAAGCATAGGGAAGCATTGTAAAGCACAGAGAGGTGTGGTAAAGCATAGGGAAGCATTGTAAAGCACAGTGAGGTCTGGTAAAGCATAGGGAAGCATTGTAAAGCACAGTGAGGTGTGGTAAAGCATAGGGAAGCATTGTAAAGCACAGAGAGGTCTGGTAAAGCATAGGGAAGCATTGTAAATCACAGAGAGGTGTGGTAAAGCATAGGGAAGCATTGTAAAGCACAGAGAGGTCTGGTAAAGCATAGGGAAGCATTGTAAAGCACAGAGAGGGCTGGTAAAGCATAGGGAAGCATTGTAAAGCACAGAGAGGTCTGGTAAAGCATAGGGAAGCATTGTAAAGCACAGTGAGGTCTGGTAAAGCATAGGGAAGCATTGTGAAGCACAGTGAGGTCTGGTAAAGCATAGGGAAGCATTGTAAAGCACAGAGAGGTCTGGTAAAGCATAGGGAAGCATTGTAAAGCACAGTGAGGTCTGGTAAAGCATAGGGAAGCATTGTGAAGCACAGTGAGGTCTGGTAAAGCATAGGGAAGCATTGTAAAGCACAGAGAGGTCTGGTAAAGCATAGGGAAGCATTGTAAAGCACAGAGAGGTCTGGTAAAGCATAGGGAAACGACAGTATAGTAGAATCATGGGAAATGCATGAGAATACTGTGAAATTACTGTGAGTGTTTACTGTAAATGTGCTCTGAATTGACTCAGACTCATGACAAGGAGTTATCAGCCATTAAGAAGTATTTAAATGATTACCAACATGAGCATCTACCAATGGGACGAACCGATTCTGCTCATCAGTGCTCGCCCGTTTCCTGGCAGCTGATTGATCTCAGAACTTCCATTAATACATCCTCCTCAAATGTGCAGTTTTGAAAGAAACACATGCGTTTGTATTTTATATCTGGTACTACAGAAATCGCTGTTTGCACGCCTTGCTTTCAGAGAGCCTTGCACCTCCTTGGTCACCCAGAGAGTAACATTCTCCCCAATGGATTCTTTGCTGTCTTTCCCCACCAGCTGCTTCCCCCTGTCGCCTGACCCAGCAGACACAGTTCAAGTGGACCTAGAAAGCACAGGTGTGAGAGATGACCTGGAAATAATCGCACAGAGACTGAGGACTTTGACCGTTTCAAGTGACTGCGTTCACATCGCTGAAGTGTGCCCAGCGTTTCACAGTTTGTAGTTTACACTGTGTGACTAGTCTCGAGAGCCTGTACAGCCTGGGGAGTTTTCAAGTTCCGGGACCGAACCCAAACGCCCCTGTATCCAGTCTAATCCTAACCTGCTTTTGTTCCTGAAATGGCAATTTTCACAAAGGCACTGAATGTTCCTGTTGTGACTTCACTGAAGGAAGTTAACTTTATTCTCTGAACTGCTGCATTAAACTAGAACCAAGCCCACGGTTCATTTAGATTATTATTTTACGTAACATTTTCTGGGAATTCTTACATGTTTATTTAATAAAAGTAGAATTAATTTCTGGGTTTTCCAGGTAATCTCTATAAAAACCCCACAGTGAAATCATAGCAAAGTGTAATAAAGCACAGTGAAAGCATGGGAAAGCACAGGGAAGCATTGTGAAGCACAGAGAGGTCTGGTAAAGCACAGAAAGGTCTGGTAAAGCATAGGGAAGCATTGTAAAGCACAGAGAGGTATGGTAAAGCATAGGGAAGCATTGTAAAGCACAGAGAGGTCTGGTACAGCATAGGGAAGCATTGTAAAGCACAGAGAGGTGTGGTAAAGCATAGGGAAGCATTGTGAAGCACAGAGAGGTCTGGTAAAGCATATGGAAGCATTGTAAAGCACAGAGAGGTCTGGTAAAGCATAGGGAAGCATTGTAAAGCACAGAGAGGTCTGGTAAAGCATAGGGAAGCATTGTACAGCACAGAGAGGTCTGGTAAAGCATAGGGAAGCATTGTAAAGCACAGAGAGGTCTGGTAAAGCATAGGGAAGCATTGTAAAGCACAGAGTCTCATTGTTGAGCTTCTATATATTTAGGAACTGGGAAGGAAGGAGGGGAGCAGTGTGGCTCTAGTGGAGCTGAGGAGGGACTGGGAGGGAGGGAAGCAGCGTGGCTCTAGTGGAGCTGAGGAGGGACTGGGAGGGAGGGAAGCAGCGTGGCTCTAGTGGAGCTGAGGAGGGACTGGGAGGGAGGGAAGCAGCGTGGCTCTAGTGGAGCTGAGGAGGGACTGGGAGGGAGGGAAGCAGTGTGGCTCTAGTGGAGCTGAGGAGGGACTGGGAGGGAGGGAAGCAGCGTGGCTCTGATTCTAGTTTTTGTTCCTGTTTTGTAGATAGAGATATTCCTTGGAAAAACAAACAGTTTGCTAAGAGAATTCCATGTAATACAGCACAGGGTTGTGTTGCCAGTATTATCTAACCAAGTAAACAGAGATTGGCACACAGCGAGCGAGACCAGCGCTCCAGCCAAGAACTGAAGTGGAGATGATGAGGAAACATGAATTGTGCAACAGTGCAGCACGCCCTGCACAGTAAACACTGCTTCCCACACGTACAGCAGGAGCTGTGCTCAAAATGACAGCGCCTTTTCAATTATTATTATTATTATTATTATTATTATTATTATTATTATTATTATTATTATTATTATTATTATATCCTACAGCCCATTGTGCCGTAGTTCTTCACCAGAGTCTCAACCAGCTCCACATAGTTTTCGGCCTTGTGATTGCCCAGGAAGCCCCGAACCACTGCGACAAAGCTGTTCCAAGCCGCTTTCTCCTTACTAGTGAGCTTCTTGGGGAATTCATTGCACTCCAGGATCTTCTTTATCTGTGGTCCGACGAAGACACCGGCTTTGACCTTTGCCTCAGACAGCTTAGGGAAGAAGTCTTGAAGGTACTTGAAGGCTGCCGACTCCTTATCTAGAGCTCTGACAAATTGTTTCATAAGGCCCAATTTGATGGGCAGTGGTGGCATCAGCACCTTCCGGGGGTCCACCAGTGGCTCCCACTTGACGTTGTTCCTCCCCACAGAGAACTCGGTCCGCTTGGAAGGATCCACCATGCAGAAGTAGCAGTTGCTTGAGTGGTCAGTGGGTTCCCGCCAAATTCTTGGGATAGCGAACTTCATGGCTCTCTTTTCCCCTCTGTACCATCCTACAAAAATACATTTATTTCACCCATGACTAATGTGTAAGATTCTCGCAACATTTTTCATATATGATATATTTTTTCAATAACATTGAAAATTGTAAAACATTTTAAAATTAAAAACTTTTACAATTTTAAAAATATTAACAAATTTTATAACATAACATTCCGAGCAACAATTGTCCATCTTACCTTCCAGAGTTTTTTTGCAGTGCTCGCAGGTGAAATGAGGTGCCCAGGGTTTATCTTGATCCCCGACAGGCATGCCGAAATATGCCTTGTAGGCCTGTCACAAAGACGGCCGGAGTGGGTGGCGTCAGACCAGAGCCAGGGAAATAAACAACGGAGACTTGGGGTTTTGGTGAGGCTGAGCGCGTGATCGCGCTCAGCATTTAATAACAGAACAGAAAATAAAAGGTTTTAAACACAAAAACACGGGACACGGCACTCGAGCCAAAACAAAAAGACAAACAAAACGTACTACACTTAAACAGACAGACGAACAAACACGGTGAGTGAAAACACTTCTAATTTACGTTCTTACTTTCCTTTACTTTCCTCCTTCTCCTCACCCGTTCTCCACTCTCGAACACCCAAAACCCCGACTGAATGAAATGTGCCTATTTATACTATTGTGCTGGGATTCAATTACCAATTAATTATTCACTTGAATCCCAGCACGTGAATTAATTCTGTGCAACCCCGTGCTCACATATTACATTTAACCAGCACGTGAAGTGATTTGTGCTCTCCTCGTGCCTAAATACAAATCTACACTTTTTAAATACACGTGAAACACAGACCCGTTTATATCCCGTGTACCAATCTCTATACACCAACATTAACACACGCACGCAACATACCACACATAATATGCACACAGGGGCGGGGCACATTGCCACAAGGCCTCACACATCTTAGCAGATGCTTCCACGGAGTACTTTTTCGCTCTTGTCTTGATAAATTGGCCGCAGACATCGCAAAATGCGTCTGCCGGATGCTTGCAGCCTCTTGATGCCATCTCAGAAAAATGCAGATATGCAGCTGGAACTAAACTGAACTGGTGGGCTTAAGGCCCCTGTATTTATACTACTATTTATATTACTGGAAAGTTCTAGAAAGTTCTAGAAGTTACTCCAAGTTTACTCAGCACTGAATCTATCTGGAAAATAGGTAAATTTCAAAATATCACTGTCCTGGTCACAAAAGCAAAGTTTGTGGGGAATAATAGCCATTTTCTATACTTTTGAGGCATAAGCAATTAGGAAATAACACTTACTACCCAGGAACAAAAAAAAAAAAAAAAATTGTTACACAGTGTTATTCGGTTCAGCTCTCCACAGATGAGGGTCGTTGGTGTCTGACGGGGATCGCTGTTCTCCACAGTCTGAGAAAAGCAGCACTCATCACAAACCCGAGCAGCTGCTGCTTCACTTTGGAGAACGTCATGGGAGTCTAATTGTTTACCTTTGTTTTGGATAGTTCACCTGCTAAGCTATTCCATGTGTTTATAACTCTTTGTGTAAAAAAAAAAGGATTCTATTATTAATGATTAATTAACAGCACAACTATAAGAGAAATCCGTGCTGAGAAAAACATTTGTTTTTAACGAGAACATTAAAACAAAACATAAAAAACTACAGGCGAAAGAGTAAAAGCTGGACTTATTTGAAACATTTCTAAATATAGAGATTCCTGGAATTCAAATTCAGAATGAATTGGCTGTGGAAAAAGACAGCACTTTCAAATCCACTTTCTTCCTTGCTTCAGTAGGCCTCGGTTGCTATGGTGACTGGGTTCACTCTAGGTTCTAGCAGTAAACAAGTTTGTGGAGCAGTGAGTGACCCACATTGCACCCCCCTCCCCCCCCCCCCCTCCCCCTCTCTCTCTCTCTCTCTCTCTCTCTCTCTCTCTCTCTCTCTCTCTCTCTCTCTCTCTCTCTCTCTCTCTCTCTCTCTCTCTCTCTGCCAGTTTTCAGTAATCACAGATTATCCCTTCAAGGCCTGTCAGCTCAGGTTTTCATCTCTGTTTTAAGGTCAGTGGAGTAGCGACATCACAAACAACAACAACAACCAGCAACAAGGTTGAAGCCAGGCCTCAGTTACAAAGCAGGCATGATCAGAAAGCAGGTTAAGGAGGTCTGTACTGGAGCAGGAATACAACGTCTTTAATCAAGAGACAGAGAGAGGGTACACAGCAAAGTAGAGCAGAGCTGTCCAATCACGGTCCTGGAGGTTCCATTCCTGCTTCCCTATGCTTTACCAGACCTCTCTGTGCTTTACAATGCTTCCCTATGCTCTACCAGACCTCTCTGTGCTTTACAATGCTTCCCTATGCTTTACCAGACCTCTCTGTGCTTTACAATGCTTCCCTATGCTTTACCAGACCTCTCTGTGCTTTACAATGCTTCCCTATGCTTTACCAGACCTCTCTGTGCTTTACAATGCTTCCCTATGCTCTACCAGACCTCTCTGTGCTTTACAATGCTTCCCTATGCTTTACCAGACCTCTCTGTGCTTTACAATGCTTCCCTATGCTTTAACAGACCTCTCTGTGCTTTACAATGCTTCCCTATGCTTTACCAGACCTCTCTGTGCTTTACAATGCTTCCCTATGCTTTACCAGACCTCTCTGTGCTTTACAATGCTTCCCTATGCTTTACCAGACCTCTCTGTGCTTTACAATGCTTCCCTGTTCCTTACCACACCTGTGCTTTATTACGATTTATGTCTTTTACTGTGGGGAAACTTTTATAAGGGCTACAGCAGACCTTTGGGAAGAAGATGACCCATCATGTGTGGGCGCCTTGTGACCATCGCTGTCTTTCTTGGGTATCATTGAAGGGGAACCCAGCAAATCCTGAGGAATAGCAACCTCTACAGGACAAACGACAGGATGAATTTATATTATTATTATTATTATTATTTATTTATTAGCAGACGTCCTTATCCAGGGCGACTTACAATTGTTACAAGATATCACATTATTTTTACATACAATTACCCATTTATACAGTTGGGTTTTTACTGGAGCAATCTAGGTAAAGTACCTTGCTCAAGGGTACAGCAGCAGTGTCCCCCACCTTGTATTGAACCCACAACCCTCCAGTCAAGAGTCCAGAGCCCCTAACCACTACTCCACACTGCTGCCCTATATAAAGGAAGCGGTCAGGAATGAGGGGTCACCTCATGTCACGGTGTGTGTGTGTGTGTGTGGAAGGGGGGGGGGGTCAGGCAGGGGTACCCCCTCCCCTAATTTTCACTCCATAAGGAACGTTTTTCTTCACAATGAAAGGGAGATCGGGATTCAAAAAACACAACTGGTCGAGATTGGAAGCTGCTGTTTGTTAAGCTGCTTCTCGCGTCGGTCGCATCTCCCCTCAGTCACGGCCCTCGTGTTGCTTGGATGCCTGTCTATTTCAGCTCAGAGAATGAAGCGTGTTTGTGAAACCGAACTCTATGCTTGGCACCCAACCAGGAATCTGTTTATGCACAGGGGGGGGGGGGGGGTTCGTTAAGCAATAAAAACAAGCTGCAATTAAAAATGAAACATTCACCTTTGTGCAATTAACTTATAAAAACTTAAAAAAAAAAATGAGAAAGCTACTTTATTTCTGTAACTAGATTCCGTTTCTTGCACATCATCATCCCCCCCCCCCCCCGTCCCCCCGTCCGGCGACACATCATTTTTCCTGCAGATGAAACATTCCGGCTTTTGAGGCTGGATTTTTAAAAGGATACGATAGAGGGGCGGCTGGGCATTGCATCAGTCGTGTTTTTTTCAGTTTGCTTTCGCAACTCAAGGCTTTTCTTATCAAATCAGGCTTTCACATCATCAAACTCTTTTCCACTGTGTGAGAGAGAGAGAGAGAGAGCTTGTTAGTTTGCATCTCATTTTTCAAAGCAATGTTTAACCTTTCACGATGTTCAGAAACAACATTTACCAACCTTGAAGAAATTGAGATTTTTAAGCGTAACCCTCCACAAAGATCATATAAAGTTATTTAGTTTTTGATAAAAAATGTAATAAGAAATAATAACAACAAAAAAAAAAACTTAAAAATGTTTTGCTGTGAAATGTTACGAAAGTTAAACTTGCACCCCAACCTAATAAAGTGAGGGCTGAATCCAAGCTATGAATGGTGTTGACCTCAGGAAGCTATGAAGAAGGGCGGACTTGTCTTTTAAATTCACAAATCTGCTTTTCCCTGGCTTTGAGGCTCTCTGGGGCTTCCAGGACTACCTTGCTCACTCAAATCATGTGACTCTGTGACTTTTCAACTCCGCTAGCTCCGCCCACTATATACAGACAGATAGAGTGGGCGGGGCTGGCAGAGTTGAAAGGTCACACTCGCGTGATTTGAACGAGGAAGGCAGCTCAGTCCCAGTACTTTGGGGTTCTCCTGTCAAGCTCAAAGGCAGTTTGAACTTTGGGTTCTACAGAACTGAGTTGTAAAATTAACAGACGTTTGACCGCTTTCAAAAATGAATTAAAAACCTGAGGAAACGCTTTGAAAATATGGGCGATACTCTTTAAAAACCTAAAAAAAAAAAAAAAATGCAATGGCTAAATATAGTTGATTGCGCAAGCTAATAATTAAGCTAATAATTAAGCTAAGCTGGTACACTGGAGCCCTTAGATTCCTTTGTGCTTATGTATTCACACACACACCCACACAAAGTGTCAGGGAGTCCATTTGTCCCAGTGCCAGGGTTTTTAGAGTATAGGAAAGGGCTGGGCCAAACTAAATGTTTGTTTTGTTTTACCGCTATCAGTGTTTCCTCGTTCCTGTTTTTATGTTTCACTATGTTGTCGTTATTCAGCCAATTCCATTCCCTGTTCTGTTTTTGTTTTTCAAAGCTTTCGGGGGCAGTGGCACTAATTTCATAACTCACCTGCACAGAGGGAGGCTGTTCACAGAGTATAAGAGCCTCCCTTTCTCTTTCTCTGCTCCATCAGCAGCACAGAGCAGAGGGAGGCTGTTCAGAGAGTATAAGAGCCTCTATTTTTCTTTCTCTGCTCCGGCAGCACAGAGCAGAGGGAGGCTGTTCAGAGAGTATAAGAGCCTCCCTTTCTCTTTCTCTGCTCCGGCAGCACAGAGCAGAGGGAGGCTGTTCAGAGAGTATAAGAGCCTCTCTTTCTCTTTCTCTGCTCCGGCAGCACAGAGCAGAGGGAGGCTGTTCAGAGAGTATAAGAGCCTCCCTTTCTCTTTCTCTGCTCCACTAGCACAGAGCAGAGGGAGGCTGTTCAGAGAGTATAAGAGCCTCCCTTTCTCTTTCTCTGCTCCACCAGCACAGAGCAGAGGGAGGCTGTTCAGAGAGTATAAGAGCCTCCCTTTCTCTTTCTCTGCTCCACCAGCACAGAGCAGAGGGAGGCTGTTCAGAGAGTATAAGAGCCTCTCTTTCTCTTTCTCTGCTCCACCAGCACAGAGCAGAGGGAGGCTGTTCAGAGAGTATAAGAGCCTCCCTTTCTCTTTCTCTGCTCCACCAGCACAGAGCAGAGGGAGGCTGTTCAGAGAGTATAAGAGCCTCCCTTTCTCTTTCTCTGCTCCACCAGCACAGAGCAGAGGGAGGGTGTTCAGAGAGTATAAGAGCCTCCCTTTCTCTTTCTCTGCTGCACCAACACAGAGCAGAGGGAGGCTGTTCAGAGAGTATAAGAGCCTCTCTTTCTCTTTCTCTGCTCCGGCAGCACAGAGCAGAGGGAGGCTGTTCAGAGAGTATAAGAGCCTCTTTCTCTTTCTCTGCTCCAGCAGCACAGAGGGAGGCTGTTCAGAGAGTATAAGAGCCTCCCTTTCTCTTTCTCTGCTGCACCAACACAGAGCAGAGGGAGGCTGTTCAGAGAGTATAAGAGCCTCTCTTTCTCTTTCGCTGCTCCGGCAGCACAGAGCAGAGGGAGGCTGTTCAGAGAGTATAAGAGCCTCCCTTTCTCTTTCTCTGCTGCACCAACACAGAGCAGAGGGAGGCTGTTCAGAGAGTATAAGAGCCTCCCTTTCTCTTTCTCTGCTCCACCAGTACAGAGCAGAGGGAGGCTGTTCAGAGAGTATAAGAGCCTCCCTTTCTCTTTCTCTGCTCCGGCAGCAGAGAGCAGAGGGAGGCTGTTCAGAGAGTATAAGAGCCTCCCTTTCTCTTTCTCTGCTCCACCGGTACAGAGGGAGGCTGTTCACACAGTATAAGAGCCTCCAGGGGTGAGTGCAGTGATTCTGATACGATTGCTGGGCTCCGCAGCTCCAAACGAAGCCCTTTGCATTGAGGAAGGAGAGGGGGGGTTCGCAGAAGAAATTCAAACCGAAGGTTTTCCGTCCTACATGTGCAGTGCCAGTGTGTTTACAAGGCTGGCTTCGTAGCAGCCACCCCTCCTCCTCCTCCTCCTACCCTCCTCCCTCTCCTCCCTCCTTTTCGTTGACCTACTTTCCTGACCTGTTTTCTGGAATTTGTGCCCGGACTGTAATCGGATTGCAAACAACACCCTTGTGGCTGGCTGGCTGCCTCTACCAGCAACGGCACTCAGTACAGATTAGTCTGAACAAGCACCTCAGTGGATGATATGGCGTTTGCGAGAACCTATTTTTTTTTCTTGTTTCTTATTAAAAGAAAGTAGCTTCAGGTTTTTTTTCATTTATTTTTATTTCCCTTTTTATTTTGTAGTGCAATTATTCAGCGTGGGTCTGTCGCTCCGTTATCGTTTTTTAAAATCGGCCTGGCTTTGAGAGTGCCTGGAGAAACCCAAGTCTGCCCATTTTAAGTGGTATAGATTCTATAAACCGAGCCCGCTTTTAAATCAGCTGTGAGTATGCCGTTTAGCATTATGAGATATTAATATACATTGCTGTATCAAAACCCCAAGTCACCCCTGGTGTGCAGCGCTGCGGTCTGAAATCTAGTCTCCTGAAACCAAGTTCCAAGCCACAAAGTCTGCAGGCAGACTTTCCATCTCCTGGAAGACAAAATCTCTCCGGGCGAATGTTCCCAGGTTGGCTTTGAGCTTGTCTGGGGAGTCCTAACTGCCAGGACTGAACAGCCTCCCTCATTCTATTTATATCAAGTGACTTTTCGACTCTGCTAGTCCCACCCACTCTAGACAGAGTTCAAAAGGTGATTCGAATTGAATGCACCTGTTCAGTAGAAAAAAGCTACTTAAAATGTGAAGCTACTGGTTAATAAAATGAAAAGACGCAGGCGCATTTGTGTTTTAAGAAATCCAAAACAGTTTTATTTTTTTTATCATCATCATCATCATCATCATCATCATCATCATCGTCATCATCAGTAACAGTATTAGTGTCTTTTCAAAGCTCTTCAAGGTTTCTCAACACCACAATAACAAGGACAACCGTTTCAACATTACAAATAAAATACAAAAATTACAAAACACAGCATACATTTACACAATGGGGGCAATATCACAGTAAAAAAAAAACAACAAAATGACACAACACCTTAATAACACATTTATAACCTTTACCCTGTCAGGTATTTCATTGCATTGACAGATCTATTTTACAGCGAGTGGAGCAGGGAGGGATTCTAGTGTGCTGTGCAGCTCCATCGTGTTTGCATTGCTGGTAACGCTGTGCTCTGCCAGCTGGGGCTTCTTCAGGGTACTAAACTGGGGTAGGAATGGGTTTTTTAATTCAGATTTTAAACCAGGGTTGCGAATCCTGTAAAATACTAACGAGACTCATGATCAAGTCAACTGGCAATTGTTTTGACTTTTATTTGGTATCCCTGTTTTTAGGATTGAAGTGTTTTGAATGGTTTTGCTTATTTCTCGGAGCCTTCTCCTGCCAGGAGCCCCATTTGTAAATGAGATGTATGACTCAAGGGCTCTCTATCCTGGTCCAATAAATACCCTTGAAATGTGAACTGAAGTCAGTTTCTCTATTTGGGTGGACTACCTTCGCTGGTCTTGGAATGCCATTAAGGTCAGAAATAGACTCAAGCAGACCGTAAAACCTGTGTATATAAATATAGTGTTTGTGGGTAGCATCAGTGGCATGTGTCTTGAATTTCCTCATCAGTAATACACCTCCTTTAGGAAAAACACAGGGTTTGATGAAACTATTCAACTAGTGGTAAAAAATATCCAATTTCCTTTTCTATATGAATCAGGACGGAGTCTTCCTCATTCAGTTATTTCAGTTTTACCCCCCCCCCCCCACTCCCCCAAAACGAACATCACAAACCCTAGAAATAGCCAGCGGTGCAGACAGTGGGTTTAAACTGGTCAAAGCTGGCAGTTTTCTAAGAACTGTTTCGAATAATGTAGAACGACCGTACCACACAGGTACGAGCCTGCTCCAATCCCTCGCTACCTCACCAGTTTGTGAAGGGCTCTGCCTGGAACACACTCGGTGGCATTTCTGTGGGTTGGTGGCAGTCAAAGTTAAACTCCAAGACAATATCTCCACACAACGGCCCGATTCACTCATCTTCCGTTACCTTATTTTTTTTTTTTCTTATGTTTTTTTTTTCTTAAAATATATATGACATTAAAATTTACAATCCAAGTGCTTGTAAAAAAAATTAAAAAATAAAATAAAAACACATTTTAGGAGGCATGGGGGTGGGGTTTTGGGGATGGAACTAGTTTCTTTGGTCAAGGAAACGTTCCCGTAATGTCAGGTAAAAAAAGTCAACTTGGTCTGGGAAAGTCTTGTTAGCTTTACCTGGCTAATTCCAAAGATGTCTAAGAAAGGACTTTTCCGTGCCCTTTTTCGCATCCCTCACCCCCTAATCCTTCTGCAGCAGAGAAAACACTCAAGTGCTGTGTAGTGTATGACAGTGCCAGCAACACCTTGACCTTACCAGGTGGGCTTAGTGTCTTTAGAATCTAGTCGCGCCTTTTAATCCGCGAGACCGCCCACCTTTCCGACTCCCCTTCTCGCGGTTTGCAGAACCCGACTGGTGTCTGGTAGGCACCTTCTTTCCCCGCGGGGTCCTCGCTGCGGTCGTCCCTCTCGCTGCCCGCTTGCTGGTTGCCGTGAGTGAGCACCAGGTAGGGGTGCTGCGGCAGAACGGGAGCCTCTAAGTTATTGCCAAGCACCCGGTACTTGAGCCGCAATTTGTGGGGCAAGGCGGTGGCTTTGATCTCCGTTTGGGAGTCGGTTTGGGGGAACGGGGACAGAGGTAGGGTGGACAGGCAGTGGTAGTCTCCGATCTCTGGACAGGACGCCGGGGAGTCTTCGTCGGTGGATGTGTCTTTATCAGAGCTCTTGGGATTGCCCTTGCTGGAGGAGGTGGAGGGACAATCTTTAGTGGAGGCTTTGTGGAAATAGACGTGCCTCCTGTCTGCGTAGCTGTGGGATGGGGGGCCCTCGTCTTGGGGGCTGGGGTAGGAGTGCTCGAAGGCTGTGGAGCTGGGTTTCAAGAGGTCCTCCGTGTAGTAACGCGCCGGGGACGGGCGACTGTAGGCCCCCTGCCCTTCCAGATTTGAAAGTTCGTAGGGAAGGGGAGATGCAGGTGCTGGGATTTGGGGCCGGGGAGCTGGGTACGAGCAATCGGACAGAGCCTGGCTTGCGTCGAGCTGCTCCAGGGAGGCTGGTTGCTGGTGCTGTTGCTCCGAGTCTTGTGGGGGTTCCACTAGGTAAGAGCTGCCGTTGGTTCGGTAGAGGATCACACCTCTGTGGAGGGGCGTCTGCCCGTGATGGAAACCCGTTTCCGTTTCGTGGTGGTGGCTGCGTGGGTGGGATGAACTCTGGAACATCATCGGAGGGTTCTCCTGCTCCGAGGAGGAGGAGGAGGAGGAGGAGGAGGGGGAAGGGGAGAGGTCCATGTGGGATGGTTTTAGGTCGTAGTTCATAGGTTCAGGGCTGTCCCTGGAAGAACCGTCAGACATATCGGAGAGGGAGCCGCGGGGGGAGTACTTCGCCAGAGGGGCGTTCCCCCTGCCCTGGCTCGACTGCTCAGCCTCGGAGGAATCGGAGTGGAGCACGACCCTGGAGCCGCTGGAGTAGCCACTGGAAGAGAAGTAGCGGTCGATGGAGCTGGCGCTCAGCTGCTGGCTCTTCTCCACGTAGGAGGAGGCGCTGATCAGCCCGAAGCGCAGCTTGAGCTGCAGCAGTTCGGTCTTGAGGCTCACGTTCTCCTCGTTCAAGGCCAGCACACGCTTCTCCAAGACCACGTCGTTGAGGCGGCGCTTTTCCCGGGAGCGCTTGGCGGCTTCGTTGTTCTTGCGTCTCTTCTCCCAGTAGGAGGCGTCTTTCTTCTCGTCCGAGATGAATTCCCGCTTGCGTCGGCAGCTCATGCTGGGTTTGGATTTGAGGAGCCCGGAAGGGGGCGGGGATCCGAGCCTCTCTTCATAGTAACTGTCAGCAATGCTCATGGCAGGAGAGTGCAGGCCTTCCATTGTCTGATCCGATGACTCATTCATGGCATCGAGATAGACCTAGAAGAGGAGAGAAACTGGTTTCCAGTAACTACAGGTTTCTAAATTAGTAACGGGATGAGATATATTGGGTAAGAGGAACCTCATTGACTCGCAATGATTTTCTGTAGAATCTTTCAACAGCAGTTCAAGTGTCGAGGCTTGCCAGGGACATCAGAAGGAGCTGATATTCCACAAAGTTAGTCCTCATTTATGTAGGGTTGGATTTGTTGAAGTTCAGTGCTGTATTCTCAAAGACAGGTGTTGTGTGTCTTGGTCTGTGTGTATTTAGCAGGTTGGATTTTATTTTGTAGCCTTTATTTCCCGGGAAAACAATCAATCTTATCCAGTTCCTTCTTGTGGATAACCAGGATTTAGAAAACAGTTCCTGATGTTCTAGTCTTGTGATGGAACTTCTTCCAAAAGAGAGCCAACGGGAAAGATCTAAGAACACAACGAGAGGGGATGTTTAATTCTTTATCACCCAGGCCTATTAAACACTCAACAGTTTAGAAAAACTAAAAGAAACTTAACGTCAACGACAAACGCTTCGACAAGACATTGAGAAAGACTTCTAGTCGAAATGTTTGTCGCCGAATTGGTGAAGTTTCTTTTAGGAATGATGGCTTTATGAAACAGAGAAAAGAACTGATTAAAAAAAACATCCACTTTCATTCAAACTGAATTCCCCACGCGTCTTCTAAATATCTCACTGTTCACGCTTTCAGTTTAATTAAACAGATATTTTAATCTCATTAAGAAGGACTGGGCTCCCCTCCCTTTGAGAATGAGTTGTAGATCGAACACAATATAACAGTATATAAAAAAAAAACAGTCTAATTTAACATAATTCACCATGGTTTGTCTTTTTTCTTGTGGCGTGTGAGAGTTTCAGACATCAGCCGGCTGGATATTTTCATGTTACCTCGAAGGTCCGCGTCATTTCATTTGTAGGTCAGGGTCACAGCGAGTTTTGGAGCTGAATTTGGTGCTATCCATGTTTAGAAATGCTCAAAGAAACATTATGATTTATGAATAGAAAGGGTCATTAACATGCCATATCTTTCTGTTTATTTATGTCTAACTCTTCTTAACCTGAGCGGTTGCGTTTGTTCAATTAAAAGAAACAAGACGAAATTCAAATTGTAAAAGACGTCATCGAAACTTGATTCCTTTATTCTTAATACATATTTTGTTTAAGTCTGAAAGGTTAATGAACCTTTTTTTTTTTATCAAATTGTGCCTACTGTCTTACCTATTGTGACTGAAAGGGACTTGCAGCAGGGAGATGCAGCTATTATAGAGCGCTGAACATGTTTTTGGGGATGCCATTGGCCAATGAATGCATTAGCCAGCTCAAATACAGTCTGCAGTGCAGTTTGAAAGAAGCATATGTTACAGATGACATGTATTCTCAGTTTGAAACACGATATCTGGAACTACATCAAGGTAAAGAAAATTCTCAGCTTCCATACTCTCAGGAAATCAGGCACACTTGCACATGCTAGGTCATTTCCCCTCAGCAGTGTCTTTGTCACTGGCTGAAGGCATGTCAGTCAACAGGGGAAGCAGCTGATTGGTTAGTGACAGGAAAGGGATTTCTTTAACCTAGTATCGTACCAGATGTCATGTTTGAAGGACTACTGTAGTATGTGTTTCTTTCAGAACTGCACACTGTGTGTAGAATTGTACCATGTTAGCTATTTTATAATGCATGAAGTGTTTTTTTGTTTTGTTTTTTTTAAGTGTTGGCACAGCAACTTCTCGAACGCACGAAACTGGTTTAAAATTTTAAAAAAATGTAATAAAAAAATGAATGACCGAGCGAGAGATAACAAACAGGTACGGTAAAATGTATGGAATTCACAACACACCTCGCTAGAAATACAATCCAGGAAAGAAATGTGTTTGCGGGAAGGAACTGTACGTTCGACCGACTCTTATTTTAAAATGTTACTATTTTTTCTATTTTTAAACCTCGACAGAGGAGAAAGAAATGCAGCGACACACATCTGGCTTCAGTCTGTGCAAGCGTTTGTTGTAATGTTTTCTCGTCCCGCCCCACTGACCTACAAAGCAGCGTCGCTGCTGTAAATACTTCCCTTTGTAAGCTAAGTAGGTCACTGGGGCTCGGAGCAAGACAGAGAACTGGAGAGCCTGCTGCAGATAGTGGGAGAGACGAGAGGGGCTTTACACAGCTTATTATACAGGGAGAGAGTGGGGTTAAACACTGCTGTAATAATTAACAGAAAGATAAGAAATTCAATGGCAAATGTTTCCACTACAGCTTTTTCAACGTCTACAGCTATGGCCAAAAGTTTTGCATCACCCCAGAATTTAAGATTGACAATTAAAATTATATATATATATATATATATATATATATATAAATAAAAACCTCTCTCTCTCTCTCTCTCTCTCTCTCTCTCTCTCTCTCTCTCTCTCTATATATATATATATATATATATATAATATATGGGCTTCAGTGAGTTACAGGAAAATAATTCCATCTAGGGTTTCTGTGACGTAATAAACTACGAGAGCGAAGGTGGAGTTTATAAACTGTCACAGAAACCCGAGATGGAATTGTTTTCCTGTAACTCACAGAAGAGGCCCCTCTGTTATTATTTATAATCCACGGATACCCCTGTGATGCTGATATTAAAGAAGACGAGGTTCAGCAGGACAGTTTGTTTTTTTAAACGTAGTGTTTCAGTGCTGTGCAGACGTTCAGTGTCGTTATCTGTTTCTCCAGTTTCTCTGTACCAGCTTTACATAATTTTTTTAAAGGTATTCTCATTTTGTTGCTCATTAATGAACATTTCTGTACTGTGGGTGTTGTCGAGTGATTGAAAACGAGACATTTTGTGTTTGAATTGAAAGTGAAGGTCTCGAGGAGTCGAATGGGTCAAAGTTCAAGTATATTTTCCTCTAGAGGAATTATCACTTTTTGATTACACTACTGTGGGATTATGCCTTTGTTTTAAAATGGCTCAGGATGTAAATATAGCCTTCATCTATGTATTATATATAATGAATATAAGTTAGATCTTTCATTTAACATCATCAAAGAAACTACAAAACGATATCTGAAAAGTCTACTGGAAACCATCATAGCAGCAGTGTTTCATGCTAGATTTCGAAATGTCACATTTTTCAATGTGTCAGTTTATTCGTTAAGCATATGGAAAAAGCACAAAGCGGTGATGTGTAATTCAACAGGTTCACATTATTCAACAGGTTTCATTTCGACTTCATGAAGCGAAATGAGTTCATTCTGTGAGGTGATGCAAAACTTGAGCCCAGAGCTGCAGCATTCTCTAACCATCAAGACAGGGTCAGAAAAACGGAAATCACAACATGATCAGACTTGAAGAAGTAACTGGGAATGTAAAACAGCAACATCCGAAACTCTGCTCTGCAATCCGAGTGTAAACCAGAGCAAAGCACTGAGAGGACTGGAGGCTCTCCCAGCCAGCAAACGCCCTGGTGTGGCTGGCATGGACCCAAGAAAGGATCAAGAAACAGGGGGGTCATCGGCAAGCACTCAGTTCTGCATTAGAGTCCCCCAAAGCTTTCTGGAACTGTTACTCAGGGGAGGAGGGGGGAGAGGAGCCTTTATTAGGGACGGACCGTCAAGGAGAGCCAGGCGGCTCTCTATTAGTAAGCCTTTGAACTTGAACTCAAGGAGAAGCACTTAGCAGAACAGTAGAGCTCATTTCAAAAGGGCTGTGAGTAAACAGAGCCCCGCGCTGCGATAACCTGGGCAGGGACTGAGGAGGAAATGGATTTGCATAGAAACACAGGCTGGTGTGTAAAGTCCTTCTGCCAGTAAATGAATGCTCGGAGGCTAACGAATCATAACTGATTTAAACTGAACCCAAGACAGCGTAGGCGGAGCGGGCATGGTTTAAACAGAACACTTCTGGAACATTTCCACTGTCATTCTGCAGGGCTTTCCCAATGCATTTGCCATTAAATATATATGTGTGTGTGTGTGTGTGTGTGTGTTTTATATGCTTGCCTATGCTTTTCTTTGGGCTTCACTGTGCTTCAGCGTGCTTTGCAACGCTTTTACTGCGGTGAGCTTGTATCAGGCATGAACGGAGTGAGGCTGTCTCTTCAAACAGACAAGCGGAAAGGCAGATTCCGAGGAGAAGGGGAACAAAACCAGCCCGGAGAAACAGGCTCGGAACGACAGAACGGGAAACGAAATGACACCAAGCAAAACTCAGCTCTTTTTTTTTTTTTGAATTTGGAGTGCTGTGCGCTGCGTCTAATGGTTCTCAAAAACCACCCAGTGCTATTCCTTCAAGAAGCTGCTTGATGAGATTCTGGGATCAATAAGCTACTAACAACCAAACGAGCAAGATGGGCTGAATGGCCTCCTCTCGTTTGTAAACTTTCTTATGTTCTTATATTCAATACGTTCTGCTGTGAAGGGATTTGAAACCACAGGGGGAAAAAAGACATTTCCAGAATATTTTAAGAGCAAGTTTTTTTTTTTCTCAATCATTCTACACTTTAATATTGTGTTTTTTTTTATATATTATTATTTATTTCTTAGCAGACGTCCTTATCCAGAGCGACTTACAATTGTTACAAGATATCACATTATTTTTACATACAGTTCCCCATTTATACAGTTGGGTTTTTACAGGAGCAATCTAGGTAAAGTACCTTGCTCAAGGGTACAGCAGCAGTGTCCCCCACCTGGGATTGAACCCACGACCCTCCAGTCAAGAGTCCAGAGCCCTAACCACTACTCCACGCTGCTGCCCATATATATACTCTGTGTTCTGGTGAGCTCAGAGCTGCTCTTCAGTTCCAGTTGTCTGCTGTAGATCTATGTAATGCCTCTACTGTAGATCTATGTAATGCCTCTACTGTAGATCTATGTAATGCCTCTACTGTATGGTAGTAAGTGACAGCGCCATCTAGTGCACAGCTAGCGTATTGCCAGCGAAACAAAATGAAGCTTGATTCAAAGTGGCAGCCCATGAGACTCTGGCTGATCTGGTCTGCATCTGTGCAAATGAATCAATCACTGCCGCCCACACGAAGTATATGAGATTTGAATGCATGTGATTAAACAAAATACTTCTGTGTCACTGTTAGTTCAGTCAAACGCACCAGACCCCCCCGACCCCCCCCCCCGATTTTCTTTCTTGTCTGACGTCAGTCGGCTCGATGATTCATTTGAACTCGGCTGGGAGCGCTGGCACTCAGAACTCTTGTTACAAACACCGGCGTTCTGCACAAAAACACATACTAGATTTCCGTGAATTGCATCATCTAATTTCCTCCTCGGTTTGAATTAGTACCGTATTGCACATTATGCAACTGAATATTATCCAACTGTCAAAAGAAAAGGAAAAAAAAAATGATGTAACACTTGGCTAGCAAAAAGAAAAAAACCGGAAAAAACCGCAGCACTGGCTGTTGCTATGTTTTGTACAGAAAGTGCACGGTCCTGTGTACAGTAAAGCACGGCCAGCATGCACCGCGTTTACTACACCAATGACATCACACTTAACCACCGCACGCACGCAGCTCGCTTATTGAGCTGTTTGCTTTCAGAATTGCATGCATAATAATTCATGCGTGAAGTTCTTATTAATCCGGCCCTTGAAAACAATCTGGCGTCAGGTTTACGAGCCTCTGCTAGCTGCGTAAGCGGGAACGTTGTCCTGTTGTTAAACGATACAGAGCATGGCTTTGTATCGTTTTATGACAGTACAATTAACTGCATGTATCTGTTCTAAACAGTTAAAGTGTGATCTGCTGGCAGCCGTCTCCCGATTGCGATTATAACCTGCAGGTCCTTACCGTTTCAATATACTTCACGCCTTTTCGTCTAGACTATATAAAGACGCGTGCAATTCACGCTCTGTTTGCAAACTTGAAAGCCGTGGACACATTTGGACTTGACTTGCATCCGTTTTTTTTCATGTTACGATCCAAAAAAAAAACCTATTTCTTCAACAGTCCAACGGGAACCGACTGATTCAAGTTCCAAATGTATTATTATTATTATTATTATTATTAAGGTCAAGGACCTTGTGTATATATATTTTAAACCTCAACTTGCTACCGCGCATGCGTAACTAACAGATGACTTTTAATCTTGTCATAACTAGTCGGAACAGAACAATAGACAGACGGACTCTCCACACACTAAACTGCCGTGTTATTAATATGACCACGCAAGGGCAGCGGGTGCACGGCGCAGTGCTGCGTGTCGCAACTGGCTCTTCTGGGCGTCAGTTAGTTGACGGGTTACAATGCACGGGTTACAATGCACTGTCTACAGTGGACGGGTTACAATGCACTGTCTACAGTGGACGGGTTACAATGCACTGTCTACAGTGGACGGGTTACAATGCACTGTCTACAGTGGACGGGTTACAATGCACTGTCTACAGTGGACGGGTTACAATGCACTGTCTACACTGGACGGGTTACAATGCACTGTCTACAGTGGACGGGTTACAATGCACTGTCTACAGTGGACGGGTTACAATGCACTGTCTACAGTGGACGGGTTACAATGCACTGTCTACAGTGGACGGGTTACAATGCACTGTCTACAGTGGACGGGTTACAATGCACTGTCTACAGTGGACGGGTTACAATGCACTGTCTACAGTGGACGGGTTACAATGCACTGTCTACAGTGGACGGGTTACAATGCACTGTCTGTCTGTCTGTCTGCCGATAATTGATATGACGCTTAACCTCGGCTCGTTCTTCGTTCATCAAATCTCAGCGGCGGCGCGTCTTTAAATAAACACGCGTCTACCAGGACAGGAACGTGCAGTGAGCATCCGGATACCGTTATTATTATTATTATTATTATTATTAGTTTATTTAGCAGACGCCTTTATCCAAGGCGACTTACAGAGACTAGGGTGTGTGAACTATGCATCAGCTGCAGAGTCACTTACAACTACGTCTCACCCGAAAGACGGAGCACAAGGAGGTTAAGTGACTTGCTCAGGGTCACACAATGAGTCAGTGGCTGAGGTGGGATTTGAACCGGGGACCTCCTGGTTACAAGCCCTTTTCTTTAACCACTGGACCACACAGCCTCCTTATGACGCATTCAAGTTTAAATACGCCGTTGTATACGTCATTTGGAAGAGGACGTGGGGGCATTTATTTAGGCTGGAATCAGTTACAAAAATGTGTATTATAATATACAGTATAAATAATGAATAAGATACGGTAATTGAACAGTCAATTACAAACGGAGTCATAACACGAAACACGGAAAGGGTGAAGCAAAATATAAGCATACCTGCATATTTATAATGCATATTTGTCGAATTATATTTTGCAAAATAACTCATCGTTTATCTCGTGTATATAGACACCACTCGTTTCATCCTGGCGGAACATCGTTAATATCACCTCTAATATTATATATATATATATATATATATATATATATATATATATATATATATATATATATATATATATATTATCACCATTCCTCCTTCCTAAATAAACGACTTGTGTAAAAACATGTGAAGCTTCCGACAGCGATACCTAGAGCACGTTCTAGATTTTCAAAATTAAACACAAAGCAAAACGCGTCAACGCGATTCTAAAGCCAGAAATATAGATATTTTTAGATGAAAGAAAAGACGCGTTTGTGAGAGAAAAAAAAAACTGCATATTCCATTCAGAAATATTCTCTGCACGGAGTAGCATTCACGACTACACCTATATATATATATACACACACACACACACACACACACACACACACACAAATACATAACATTAATAAAAGGAACAATGAAAAAAACAGCATGCAACGTACCTGTTTTGGCAAAAGAAAAATGTGTTTAATAAAGTCCACAATTTTCTGCCCTCGCTGGTGTATTTCAATCGGTTGTATTTATTTCCCGAAAGCAGGCTGGTGCCGAGTCTGAGTCGCGGTTCGGGTTCGGGTTCGGTTCGGGGCGCAGTGTTCTGTCTCTCGGAGGGCTCGTATCTTGTATTTCACGGAGTAGACGTTCACGTAGTGCTTAGCGGGCAGCGCCACAGTTCTCTCAAATGTATGTTAGTAGGTCAGTGGTTGCATAACAGCGCGCTTTGGTGCCTCGTCACGTTTTGTCTTTCTCTGTAGCCCACCCTCCATCTTTTCCTGTCCCAATTGCAGGGAGATGAGGATCCGGAGTGTGGCGGATGATTGGCGACGAGAGAAGGGTGGAACCGGGCACCGCGCCAAACGCTTTACTCCTGAGAGAGAGAAGGGGAGAGAGAGAGATAGAGGGGGAGAGGCATTTTTAGAAACAAGGCGCCCGCAGTCGTCGATAAAAAAAGAAACGCATTTAGAACAAATAAAAATAAAATACTTTTGGTTCTTAAAATAACTAACATGAAACGCGATTGATAAATACATGCATAAAAAACAGAAACCAGTTCACCTATAATATTAATAATAATAATAATAATAATAATAATAATAATAATAATAATAAACCTTCACAAAACGTAGCACTAATGCAAAGGTCTAATTGTCTATATAAGGAAATGTTTTAGACCCTCTAATATTTTTATTACATTTTTAAAAAACATACCTTCAATCTTACAATACAAACGTGGTCTCAAATGTCTACCTTTAACATTCACACACAGGTGCAAATCTAAAGCCACACCCCCACGCTCACACCTTCACTGAGAATCATTACTTCATAAAGGTTACAACATTTGTGAGCCGACAGTAATATCGATTACATGTGGATTTCTAAATGGTCCCCACGTGTTAAGGAAGTAGTTTGATTCCCCTTGTATGGGTCTGGTGGCATTGCATCGCATTGCAGTTTTAAACGGGTATTTGGCAGTTACAGGTGTGTTTCCATAACACGAATTCCAAGATAGAGCCTGAATGAGATCAACCAATCAGAACACACAAGTCGTGCGCCATGACTCTAACAGCACTTGATAAGGTAAAGCTGTACCGTAGACCTGCTAGCTGTCTCTATACCTGCGCGTCCTTGATGAGCACGTTTTAACATAGGAATGCTATTAACTCCCAATGCACGCCGCTGGCAACCCACTGCGGTAGCCACAGCGTACCGTTTTGTGACGTTACACGGGTCAGGTTTTGGTACCACGTATGCTGGCCCTGCACCGGCTCTGGCACGTTGCATGCTTGTCGTGATATTAATAACCTTGCTCCTTGCCTCTCTCCACGTCCCTGCAGGCCGAATGATCCCTGTTGCCTTGCAAGCAGCTAGCCACGTTTCCATGGAAACCCCGTCAGACTCCGCTTGAGGAGTTCAGGTGTAAGTGCGCGCTCCGTCGCTGCAGCCTCCCGGCAAACGAGACGACTCCACAAGGGAGGGGGGCAGGGAGGGACACGCCCCCTCCCCTGAGCATCGAATTATTATTATTAGCCTAGTATTATTATTAGTAGTAGTAGTCGTAGTATTAATAATAGTAGTTTTATTATTATTATTATTATTATTATTATTATTATTATTATTATTATTATTATTGTATATAAATGGCTCCCGTTATTCAGTGTTTTTTGTATTTTATTTAATAATTGTTCTGCGTTTATTTACATAGGAAAAACAATGTCAATGTTACTGCATAACATTACAAAACATTAAATGAATCTGAACCTAACCCTGAATCGTTTATCTAGACGTATTAATTTCTTATAAGAATAAAACTCGTATGATTTAGCATTGTGAACATGGGCGTGTTTATGTTTTGGAGAAACAGCATTGATAATTCCAAACTCTATCGCCATCGTGTGGCCTTTTATTGATTTATTTATTTATTTTGGCAACTGTGTTTCTGTGGCAGTTTATGAAGGGAGCGCAAAATCAACCAAAAATAAAAACCATTTTACCAATCGAACAGAACGACCCGAGCCCTTAACTACACGTTTAAAAGCGTATCGTTTATATCGGTCTCTTTTTGAAGCCCTGACCCTTACATTTGTCGATACCTTCCAATCGTTGAGTGCCGTTGACCTTTGGGGTAACACAGGTCACGGGTCATGGAGTTTGCCTCATTAGAATGATCATTTGGATCTACAGTACTTAGCATACATTTTATTTACTTGAAACGCCTTTTGAGATCCCTCTCGTTACGCTAAACAGCATACTGACGCTGTTCACGTTTATCTAAAAGGCTGTCATCACTTCCAGTTCCTAACTCTAATTGTGTTTTATATCCTATCGCTGTTTATTGAAGAAATGTCAAGAAAACAGCAATGCTCTTTATCCCCCCCTTTTGGAAAGAGAGAGGTATTACGCCACATAACTGACCAGGGGTTGCGAATCCTGCAGATGGTGACGATGGGTGACAGGGGTGACACTGCAGTGCAGAAGCTATTAGGAGGGAAGGGAATGCATTTGTGAAAACTACTTACAAGATGTAGATATTAACTAATGCATTTATTGTGCAACCCTTTCATGCACAAAATATTGAAAATACCTTTGGAGAAAAAAAAATAAAACACCATTTTTTTTTCCAATTACTTTATATGGGGAATAATTGAAAGCTGCCTCCTAGTTGACAGTCCAGTTGGTTTACACGCTCCTTCAAGCTGGGTTATAGCCGCACAGCAGAATTCAAAACTGCTTGTGGGCACGCGTTCTGTAGAAATATGCGTCCGCACATTTTGCTTAACATGTGAAAGCCAACGTGTCCTTTTTAAATTCTAAAATCTTATACAGACCCGTTAAAACAGACTGAAACATTTGGAAAGTCTGGCTTTCTTGAGCAAAAACTATAAAAGTATAAAGTTTAAAAATCCATATCTAAAATTCAACATGGCTAGAAGAAAAGTCATTTTTCTATTTTCAAAATAAATCTTATTAATAAGAATAATAATAATTAAAACACAGCAGTTAAAAAATGGTTTATTTACTTAAGTACAAAAAGGGTATGGATTGAGATATTCTGTCCAATACAGCTGCATTTTCACCTGTCATAAACATTTACAGTACAGCCTCACATATTCTCCAAATATATATCTATTGTGGAGGCTGTGTGGTCCAGTGGTTAAAGAAAAGGGCTTGTAACCAGGAGGTCCCCGGTTCAAATCCCACCTCAGCCACTGACTCATTGTGTGACCTTGAGCAAGTCACTTCACCTCCTTGTGCTCCGTCTTTCGGGTGAGACGTAGTTGTAAGTGACTCTGCAGCTGATGCATAGTTCACACACCCTAGTCTCTGTAAGTCGCCTTGGATAAAGGCGTCTGCTAAATAAACAAATATATATAGTCTATCTTTATACAGAACAGTTTGCCCATTGAATTTCAAAAGCATCTCCACCAAGATATCTGTTTATTTGTTATGTAGTGTGGTAACTGAACTAAGGGCATCAAACTGCTTTCGAATCCTATGCACAGCTCCTAGATATGACCTGACCGTTTCACATTAGACCCGACAGCGGTGACAGCTTTAGCAAGTATGTGCTGTCTCATGACAAACCAACGTGGCATTCCAGCAGAGTCCTCCAGTCAAACACTTCAGAGATAACACTGTATTCTACAGATGCTTCTCTCGCCGTGGCGCAGGCCAAGATAAGCATACAGACCCGACTGTTGACTAACACATTGTGCAAGTTTCCCTAAAGTTTCTGTCCTGCCCCCACCCTCCCTACTCCCATCACCGTTCTTTTTGGGAAGAAATACGTTGTGTAATTTGGAACCCTGTTTTGAGTTTTACTTTCCCTGTTCACTTCAGTGCTCACAAATTCTTTTTATTCAAATGAGTATCAATGGGATTCTTGCTTTCATGCTCATTGCCTGGGACTGTGTGCGCCGTGTCTGACAGGTATAAGAGCTATGTTGTATGTTGCTGTGCTGCAGCTGTACAGAGATATTTGCCCAGACAGCGTGGGGATGCTAGAAGCGTCCAGCTGGTTCAAGTCTTTCAGTTGGTTTTAGTGAACAGCTGCTGGGAGAACAGCCTCTTCAGCTGTGCCACTTCCTCCGAGAGGGATGTGAGCTGGGATTTGAGGGCTGTGTTCTCGGCGCGGTACAAGGGATCATCGGGGCTGGCGTTGGGGTACGCTCCCTGCTGCCCACAGTATTGGGGGTCTTCAGGCACCTGGCAGGGCAGCCCCTGCTTGGGGTCCTCGCCGGCGACCGCTTGGTTTCTCCAAATGGGCGGCACTACCCATTCTGATTGGCTGTGGGGCTGGGGGAAGGGGCGGGGTTGCTCTCTCGACTGTTCTCTCATTGGCTCTCTCAGGACGCTTGTGTGAACTAGGCTGCTCCGGTTCTGTATCGCTTCCAGTGGAGCGGACTCCAGTTCCAGCCCGCTGGCGGACTTGAACCGCAACTTATGGGGCAAGCACTTCAACCCTTCCCCGAGATCGAGCCTCCCAGAGCGGGGGACCTGGCCAGGATAGTGCCTTCCAGTCGCCGCTGCCGCCACCGGCTCTGCTTCAGTGTCACTGCTCCCAGGACAGGGGTGCCCTTGAAAGCTGTGCTCCTCCACTCTCATCTGGGTCTCCTGCTCGCCAAGGCGCTCGTCAAAAAACACCGGACTGCCAACGCTTGAGCTTCCGGGGGTGGAAAACCCAGAGTCTTCCGAGAAGCAGGGGGTTTCGCGGTTCACGGAGCGGTGCCCGGACCCCTGGAGGTAGGGATGAGAACGACTCTCTGCAGCCACGCAAGGACCGTTTGCCCTGGGGAAAAAACCAGGCTGGGAGGGGTGGGGAGGCTGGGAGGGGGGTCCGGCCGCCTCGGGGTGGTACCTCAAAGGCTGGGCTGGCAGGACAGCGGTCTCCGCAGGGTCTTTGATCAGCCCGAATCTGAATTTGATGGCCAGGAGTTCAGCCTTGAGCCTGGCGTTCTCCTCCAGCAGCGCGAGGATGCGGTTCTCCAGCACCATGTCGTTGACGCGCCTCTTCTCCCGGGAGCGCTTGGCCGCCTCGTTGTTCTTCCTCCTCTTGTCCCAGTAGCCTTCGTCCTTCTTCTCGTTGGGGGTGAATTCCCGTTTCCTCCGGAGGGGGTCTTTGCGCTTCGGGGCAGTGTGGCCGAACAGGGAGCGTGCGAGGAGGCTGTTGGTGCTCAGGATGGACACAGCT
Organism: Acipenser ruthenus; assembly: GCF_902713425.1. Lineage (NCBI taxonomy): Eukaryota > Metazoa > Chordata > Actinopteri > Acipenseriformes > Acipenseridae > Acipenser > Acipenser ruthenus. The sequence continues at coordinate 10,491,174 of NC_081224.1, read as the reverse complement.
TCGTCGGTGAAGGACAGAGCCCCCGTTTGGACCTCCAGATTCGGGGAGGGAGGTCCCAGGTCTTCCAGGAACTCCGCGGACGTCTGGCTGCTGTGGTGGTGTCCTGCTTGCATGTCTGGGAAGTTCTCGGTCCGGTTCATTGGGCCAGGGGTGCGCTTGGCTTCTCACTCAGTTGGAAGAGTGTACTGTGTGGACAGCTGGCTGTTCTGCTGCACCTCTCCGTGTGTCGCAGCAGCCCCACCTAGTGGTTATAAATTTTAAAAAAAGAATTAGACAGGAATAAACTTTGTTGTGTAATTGTTATGCAACACCTATTACAACACAGGGTTATGTAACAGGCTTACAACGCCAGATCCTGGTTTCTTTGCAGCCAATTGACCTGCTTTTGAAAGGAAGAAGGAAATTGGCTGTAATGAGGCCAAATAAGAAAGCAGGCACACTCTCTCTCTCGCTCTAGTGTATTTCATTAAAACAGATTATTAACTTTTTGGTTTTGTGACAGGGTGCATTAGATACCCTATGTATATTATATACCCTAAAGAGTCCATGCATAAGACATATGTTTAATGCAGAATTTCTGCACACATGCTCCTTCAAGCTGTGCGGCTATAACACAGCTTGAAGGAGCATGTAAACCAACTGGACTGTCAACCAGGAGGCAGCTTTCGTTCTTTCTACACGCAATGGACACGGCTGCCTGCCTGAGACACCCTGCAGCTTTAAAAATAAATGCATTAGTTAACATCTGCATGAAGATGTGGGTCACCAGTTTCAATCCCATATAATCCACAGTATGTCAGTACAGTGGCATCCATTGCAGTGGGATGCACCACAGATTGCTGAGCTGTAATTACATTCATCTTTAAATACCGAAGCCTAATAGGGCTCGACAAATATCCAGTTATACAAGATTTGAGTGTTTCATTTCGCATTACTACTACTATCACTGTAATCTATAGAATTATCGAACTGATGATGCTTAGAACAGCACATTGAAATACATTTTAGAAACGGGTTTGACTTTTATATAGGATAAAATAACTACCTAGATTCTAATACAGTGTCACACAAATCAAACCCTGTCAAATTATCTGTAAGGCAATTATACAGTATAGGTCAAATTTTATTTGAAAGACATTTAACACAGAATGTGGGTTAGGGCTATATTTAAAATGAATACCATTTGATTTTAGTCAGGAGTATATTCTCGGGAGTTTGTGCGGTGGGGCTGTTTTTGTGTGTAGTTTTTTAACAAGAGTCACTGATTGGAAATCGCTTCATTGATAAATGATTGGCTTCTGTCCCGACGTGCATTTTGGAAAGCTCCGGGCAGACTTTATTATTCCTGTTACTAACCAGTTAGACTCGCTTATCTACAAGCGCTGTACAGTCTGCTCTCGAACATAGAACAAAACAAAACATACACACACGCACGAAATAATTCAGCCCATTATAATTATTGAATATCGTATTACTATTTTGCTAGAATAATTAAACAAACGTATCTTTTTTTTAACGGGATACATGTATTATTTTACATAAAACGTCTTCTAAAACATAAGCACACATTTAGTTGTAGTACGGTGTGGTAACCGAATAACAACAACAACAATAATAATAATAATAATAATAATAATAATAATAATAATAATAATAATAATAATAATAATAATAATAATAACGTTTCCAAATGCAAACGGGTAAATGCTCTTACCTTAGACCAGGTAGTTAGTCCTAATTGCCAAACTCCCGGGTTATATCATATGGTGTGCGTTTATTATAAATGTTTATAATACCCTTTTATTGCTGCAGAGTTATTTAAAGTGGTTATGTTTTTGTTGCAGTATATGTTCACTACGCGTCCCCTCCCGTCTCCTCTGCACTCCGCGGCGCTGCTCCGTCTCTCTGCTCGGCGCGTTTGCTTCTGTTGTTTCTCCCTGGAAGCCGCAGCCCCTTATTGGTCTCCTGCCGTGGAGTTCACTCGAGGACGCGGTCTCCCCTTACGTGAACCCGGGGGGGGGGGGGACCCCCGTCACTGTGCCTCGCTGAGACCGCCCGGGGGCCCGCCTCTCCCCGCCCATCTCTTGTTACACAGCTCGCTGCTGTTTACGAGCCTGCTCAGGAACAGCCGTAGAAATACCGACGGGACCAGACCGACTTGTTGTCGTTTCTTGTTGCCTGCCAGTTTTATTTTAGCGTCTCTTCTTTGGGATGTCTCCAAGACTTTTTTTTTTTTTTTGGTCTACGTAACTGCGACTCGCTGTTTTTTATTGTAAAATAAAGAAAGTGTCAGCGAGCAGCAGGCCCGCCAATAAAACTATTACTTAAAAAAAACAGAGAAATAAATAATAACTGAGTTGTATGTAAACAGAAAGTATCTGGACCTGTAATGAATAGCACTAAACGCGATATACTGCAAAATAAAACCGCGTTTATTTATATACAAACCCTTCAGCCTACTTTTCTTTAAATACATGAACTGATATGTTAACTCTCTCTCTCTCTCTCTCTCTCTCTCTCTCTCTCCCTCTCTCTCTCTCTCCCTCTCCCTCTCCCTCTCCCTCTCCCTCTCTCTCTCCCTCTCCCTCTCTCTCTCTCTCTCTCTCTCTCTCCCTCTCTCTCTCCCTCTCTCTCTCTCTCTCTCTCTCTCTCTCCCTCTCCCTCTCTCTCTCTCTCTCTCTCTCTCTCTCACTCTCTCTCTCTCTCTCTCTCTCTCTCTCTCTCTCTCTCACTCTCTCTCCCTCTCCCTCTCTCTCTCTCTCTCTCTCTCTCTCTCTCTCACTCTCTCTCTCTCTCTCTCTCTCTCTCTCTCTCTCTCTCTCTCTCTCTCTCTCTCTTTCTTTCTAACAGGTCATATTTTTAAAAAGGCCAGTGTAATGTATTTTTAAAACTAGCCTGCTGTAATGCATTGCAATTTCACACAGGCTGCATGCGAGAACGCGTTGTAATTAATTAATAATATACCTAGGGCTCTGTTGAACTCGTCATTGTGAGCGAGTCCCCCCCCCTAACAGGAGAAATTAATTAATACATTCCGCGTGTGTTTATGTTCGCGCATACTTTTGAAATGCTTCTTATTAACAGACGCTTGAGTATTGGTAAGAGTCTGCAACGAGGGGCACGAAGCAGGGTTTGAAATGCACTGACACAGGCTGGATCTGTGGTCAGTATCCTCCTCGATACGCTTCCCTATATTGACCACACTGAAAAATACAACTACTGTACTACTGTTATGGCTTCCGGTAGACTTCTGCGATATCGTTTTGTAGTTTCTTTGATTACATTATGTTAAATAAAAGATCTAAATGATGTTCCTATATATATATATATAATGTCTCAATCCTAGATGCCAAACCTTTGGCCAAAGCTATAGAGGGTTTCTGAAAGGTAGTGAGTTAAACCAGAGAGCGTATAAACTATATTAATTACATACTGAGTTGAGTAGCTTGGTATTACCCTCGGGCCTCTCGCAAGTAGCAACAAAAACCGCAGCTGAATACAAACTGTTGTTGAGCTGATATGCAAATTCACAGAAGCGCCGATATCAAAAAAAAATAACGCTGATTATTACATCCAGCGGCTTTCCGTGCTGCATGATGATCGTGTTTCCTTACATGACGATCAGTCCTTCACAGCTCATGCTTCTGTGTTGCTCAGGCCTACCTACGTCAGATAGTGTGGCAGATGTGAGTCAGGAGGAGTGGGTTCTTTCAAACAAAACAGAGACCTCTTTATATCCCATCAGCGCTCGTCCGGTTCCTGGTAGCTGACTGAAGTCTTTGTCAAGTCGGGTCTAAAGGATCCCAGTGATTCAGCTTCAACAACATGACTAGGTAACCCATTCCATCCCCTCCCCACTCTCTGTGTGAAGAAGAGTCTCCTTCAGCAACATGACTAGGTAACCCATTCCATCCCCTCCCCACTCTCTGTGTGAAGAAGAGTCTCCTTCAGCAACATGACTAGGTAACCCATTCCATCCCCTCCCCACTCTCTGTGTGAAGAAGAGTCTCCTTCAGCAACATGACTAGGTAACCCATTCCATCCCCTCACCACTCTCTGTGTGAAGAAGAGTCTCCTTCAGCAACATGACTAGGTAACCCATTCCATCCCCTCAGCACTCTCTGTGTGAAGAAGAGTCTCCTTCAGCAACATGACTAGGTAACCCATTCCATCCCCTCCCCACTCTCTGTGTGAAGAAGAGTCTCCTTCAGCAACATGACTAGGTAACCCATTCCATCCCCTCCCCACTCTCTGTGTGAAGAAGAGTCTCCTTCAGCAACATGACTAGGTAACCCATTCCATCCCCTCCCCACTCTCTGTGTGAAGAAGAGTCTCCTTCAGCAACATGACTAGGTAACCCATTCCATCCCCTCACCACTCTCTGTGTGAAGAAGAGTCTCCTTCAGCAACATGACTAGGTAACCCATTCCATCCCCTCAGCACTCTCTGTGTGAAGAAGAGTCTCCTTCAGCAACATGACTAGGTAACCCATTCCATCCCCTCCCCACTCTCTGTGTGAAGAAGAGTCTCCTTCAGCAACATGACTAGGTAACCCATTCCATCCCCTCCCCACTCTCTGTGTGAAGAAGAGTCTCCTTCAGCAACATGACTAGGTAACCCATTCCATCCCCTCCCCACTCTCTGTGTGAAGAAGTGTCTCCTTCAGCAACATGACTAGGTAACCCATTCCATCCCCTCACCACTCTCTGTGTGAAGAAGAGTCTCCTTCAGCAACATGACTAGGTAACCCGTTCCATCCCCTCACCACTCTCTGTGTTTCTTTCAAAATTGCACATTTGAGGCGACAGATAAGATGTATACAATTATCAGCTGCAGCCACTTTAAAAGCAAGGTTTTACTATAGAATATCATTCACTCCTGACTTTAGAAATACAGCCCAGGTGTGCCTTTAATACTGAAGGTGACCCTACAGCTCTGGACACAAGTTCAGCATTGAAGTATCTGCATGAAGCCTTCGATAACTATTCTTCACTTACAGCTTCAAATCAATTGCCATGGAATCAAATTCATCTTTACCATCATGTGAGCTTTTTTTCATCTAGGGGAATCTGAGACCTATGGAATGAAGGCAGTATTCACGAGGTAAGATTCACTGGAATTAACGTGGTAGCACTGTGTGTACCTTCGTTTGTGCAAAGTTCGTCCCATCTGTGTTACCAAGAAAAAAACCACCAACAATACAGCAGAAACAAGCACGCCTCTGATTCAGTGATTAACTCCAAGCTAATCTGACACACGCAGCTCGATTGTGTGTGTGTCTGGGGAGGCGTTATGTTTTAATACTTTTGCGTTTGGAGAGAACACACTTTCTCTTAGGGGGGTGAGGGAGCAGTACAGTCTCCATGCCTCAAGCCTGCCCTGCCCTGGAGGGAGCACCCTTTCTCTTAGGGGGTGAGGGAGGGAGCAGTTCAGTCTCCATGCCTCAAGCCTGCCCTACACTGGAGGGAGCACCCTTTCTCTTAGGGGGTGAGGGAGGGAGCAGTTCAGTCTCCATGCCTCAAGCCTGCCCTGGACTGGATGGAGCACCCTTTCTCTTAGGGGGTGAGGGAGGGACCAGTTCAGTCTCCATGCCTCAAGCCTGCCCTGGACTGGAGGGAGCACCCTTTCTCTTAGGGGGTGAGGGAGGGAGCAGTTCAGTCTCCATGCCTCAAGCCTGCCCTGGACTGGAGGGAGCACCCTTTCTCTTAGGGGGTGAGGGAGGGAGCAGTTCAGTCTCCATGCCTCAAGCCTGCCCTGGACTGGAGGGAGCACCCTTTCTCTTAGGGGGTCATGCCATTTGGAAATTAAATGTGACGTTGTCCTATTTCTTCAAGCTTTTTTGGACGCTGTCTGCAACAAACATTTCTCTGAATAAATGATGAATTGAGAAATGTAAGCTCTGAGCTTATGTGATTAACAGCTTAGAGAATACAGGGTGGGGGAGTGGTGGAGTAATGCTTAATATTATATTTCTGTGTATTAATTACATACAAGCATCATACATCCTTCGTCACCACTGTAAATACAAAATGACGCATCACGCTTTGAAAAAAATAAATAAGTTGTTATGAATATATAGTGACCAGTCTCTGCAAAGATTCATATTTTTTTGTTTAAATGTTAGTTAGTATTCTTGAATAAGGGATTCTAATGGGGGTCTAAACCATTCTAGAATGCTTCTGAGCCCTTCTAGAATGACTAAGCCTTTTTTTTACCAGTTATGTTTAGGATATAGGAGGAGGATTGTGTATTTAAATAAAAGAGAGTCAAAGTGACCCAGGCAGCAGTGTGGAGTAGTGGTTAGGGCTCTGGACTCTTGACCGGAGGGTCGAGGGTTCAATCCCAGGTGGGGGACACTGCTGCTGTACCCTTGAGCAAGGTACTTTACCTAGATTGCTCCAGTAAAAACCCAACTGTGTAAATGGGTAATTGTATGTAAAAATAATGTGATATCTTGTAACAATTGTAAGTCGCCTTGGATAAGGGCGTCTGCTAAGAAATAAATAATAATAATAATAAGAGCACAGCTCAATGGTTAAAGTTGAAAGAAGGGCAAAAAGGAAAGGAAGAGAAAGACAATTGCCTTCTACGCCATTCCAATCAAACTGGTCCGAATTACATACAACCTAGTGGTGTGGGAATTATTCAGTGCGTGTTAACTGGCTTATCGTCTTGCACATCGTTCCAGTTCCAGTGGAATGACGTGGCGATTTCTCTGGCCTGCTCGTTTTCAGCTCACCGAGAGCCGCTCAGCTGAAGGCTGCAAGCAGCCCAGCCTGTCTGACGAGAGCCGTCTTCAGCCATGGCCTGCGGTCCGGCCCTCGTTCTGCGCGTTCTCTCAACCAGCCGAGCCCGTGAGACCGGAGAGAGTTCAGGACCCCAGCCCTCCCTCCACCCTTCCATCGAGGAGCTTCCAGATCCACAGAGTCAGCACAACAACAAGAAGGGAGAAGATAAAGGCGTCAGCGCTCCTGTGAAGGCTGTAAATGCCACGGGTGGGTGTGGAAACAGACTTCGGGTTGAATTAAGTCCGCCAAGCCCAGGGTTTAGTAAGGACACAGTTCACTGGCCCCTGGGAATGTGCAAATAGTATTGCAAGCATTCGTTCTAAAGGTCAGTTCAGGTATGCGCCAGGGAAAGCGCAGCGAGCCTGATTCAAATACAGTTGGCTAACAATGTGTTTTGCAGTAGAATATTGTAGATTCAAGTCACCCTGTGAGTGTTATCCCCACATTGAACTGTCCCGGCCAGATCATAATGAGAGTCAATGGGAGTACGCACTCATCATATCACTGTGGTTATAATCACAGTCCGGTTGAGATTAATCTCGTTTGTTACTTGTAAAGCTTTTTTTTTAACTACTTTTTTTTTACTACTCAAACCCACTGCCTTCCACACTGCAGCCCAGCACTCTAACCACTGAGCTCCTCAAACCCACTGCCTTCCACACTGCAGCCCAGCACTCTAACCACTGAGCTCCTCAAACCCACTGCCTTCCACACTGCAGCCCAGCACTTCCTTTATCTAACCACTGAGCTCCTCAAACCCACTGCCTTCCACACTGCAGCCCAGCGCTTTCTTTATCTAACCACTGAGCTCCTCAAACCCACTGCCTTCCACACTGCAGCCCAGCGCTTTCTTTATCTAACCACTGAACTCCTCAAACCCACTGCCTTCCACACTGCAGCCCGGCACTTTCTTTATCTAACCACTGAACTCCTCAAACCCACTGCCTTCCACACTGCAGCCCGGCACTTTCTTTATCTAACCACTGAACTCCTCAAACCCACTGCCTTCCACACTGCAGCCCGGCACTTTCTTTATCTAACCACTGAGCTCCTCAAACCCACTGCCTTCCACGCTGCAGCCCAGAGCTTTCTTTATCTAACCACTGAGCTCCTCAAACCCACTGCCTTCCACACTGCAGCCCAGCGCTTTCTTTATCTAACCACTGAGCTCCTCAGGGAGTAATTGAGGAGAAGCTCCTCGTCAGGACAGGACTGCTAATTCAATGACATTTCGCTCCACATTCATTTTACTACGTGGCATGAAGTTATGCAGTAATTTCCCCAAGCTCTGTTTGAGCAGCACATGTGGCCAAATGCCTCTGTTTGCTTTGTGTAACACTGGCCTTTACTCAGGGAGAGGGCTGCCAAACAAAACACAAGTATAACCTTTGACAAGAGAGGTCTTGACGTAATTGTACAGTGAGCTGCATGCTGGGCTGCAGTGTGGAAGGCAGTGGGATTTGAGGAGCTCAGTGGTTAGATAAAGAAAGCGCTGGGCTGCAGTGTGGAAGGCAGTGGGGTTTGAGGAGCTCAGTGGTTAGATAAAGAAAGCGCTGGGCTGCAGTGTGGAAGGCAGTGGGGTTTGAGGAGCTCAGTGGTTAGATAAAGAAAGCGCTGGGCTGCAGTGTGGAAGGCAGTGGGTTTGAGTAGCTCAGTGGTTAGATAAAGAATGTGCTGGGCTGCAGTGTGGAAGGCAGTGGGTTTGAGGAGCTCAGTGGTTAGAGAAAGCTCTGGGCTGCAGCGTGGGAGGCAGTGGGTTTGAGGAGCTCAGTGGTTAGAGAAAGCTCTGGGCTGCAGTGTGGGAGGCAGTGGGTTTGAGTACCCATTCTAGCATGGTGGATGGGTGCATGATTGTGTTGAAAGTAGCCCTCACCCTCAGGGTACAGCATAGTTAAGTGGACTGGATCTGCAACTATGATTGATACCAAACCCAATCGCATCGAGAGATAGACAAGCCAAGCAGCGTGTGTGTCTCTATATAAATACATTTCAAAAGCACGATCCAAAGCACACAAGGCTTACGCAATTAGACAGAATTATGCAACAATTCCCTAACTTCACAAATACATTTACAATCCACCGTGTCTTCAGTTTACCCCGGCTGTATGGGTGTTCTAGAACTATGGTGCAACACAATGCGACACGCATGCAAAACACACACACCACTGCAAACCTGTCCCTGAGGTTTCAGCTGGACTCCCTGACCCTCGGTGTCTTCAGGCACGCTCTGTGAGCTCCACCTGGCTTTTATGGTTTATATATAGAATACAGAATGTCATTTCGCAAGCAAGTATGTATATGGTTGGACAAAAAAAAAAAATGGAAACAACACTATGTAGCACATACTTTTGCACAGAGGTTCATTTGCAAACAAAAAGGTATAGGGATGACATTGTTGTTTCTAGACCTGACAGACTGAGCTTGATTTACAATAGCTTTCACATATGCTTCAAGCTCCCCTCTGCTTGTTGGTTTCCTGTCTTGTTGATGGGGTCGGAGCTGAATGCTGACCTTCGCCTCGTCGTGTTTGATCATAATCTTCAGGTTTCAACAATACCAGCGACGGAGCGACTCATCCGATGAACAGGAGCCACCACGCTGTTGTTGTTAAGAGGGCTCGTTTCTTGGCGTTTCGCCATTTGGGTTGTAAAAAAACGAGTAGTTTTCTGACCATACAGCTCTGGCCAAAAGTTTTCCATCACCCTATAGAATGAACACATTGTGCGTCATAAAGTCGAATGAAACCTGCTGAACAATGTTACCTTATCATATTGAATTACACACCGCTTTGTAGTTTTTGCTTTTTAGTATCTAAATTATATATACAGCTCTGGAAAAAATTAAGAGACCACTGCAAAATTATCAGTTTCTCTGGTTTTACTATTTATAGGTATGTGTTTGGGTAAAATGAACATTTTTGTTTTATTCTATAAACCACTGACAACATTTCTCCCAAATTCCAAATAAAAATATTGTCATTTAGAGCATTTAGTTGCAGAAAATGACAACTGGTCAAAATAACAAAAAAGATGCAGTGCTGTCAGACCTCGAATAATGCAAAGAAAATATGTTCATATTTATTTTTAAACAACACAATACTAATGTTTTAACTTAGGAAGAGTTCAGAAATCAATATTTGGTGGAATAACCCTGATTTTCAAGCACAGCTTTCATGCGTCTTGGCATGCTCTCCACCAGTCTTTCACATTGATGTTGGGTGACTTTATGCCACTCCTGGCGCAAAAATTCAAGCAGCTCGGCTTTGTTTGATGGCTTGTGACCATCCATCTTCCTCTTGATCACATTCCAGAGGTTTTCAATGGGGTTCAGGTCTGGAGATTGGGCTGGCCATGACAGGGTCTTGATCTGGTGGTCCTCCATCCACACCTTGATTGACCTGGCTGTGTGGCATGGAGCATTGTCCTGCTGGAAAAACCAATCCTCAGAGTTGGGGAACATTGTCAGAGCAGAAGGAAGCAAGTTTTCTTCCAGGACAACCTTGTACTTGGGGCTTGAAAGCCTCACCTTGTACAGTGAGGCTTTCAAACTTGTCTTGGGTCGTGCTTTTATTTATCGAAGCTTGACCAGTGGACAGGTTTGAATAGAAATCAGACAGCTTGTGATAGAAACTCTGGCCGGGTTACAGCATGCAAATGGATCTGCAAACCATGGGCGAAAGCGTTGCATCCCCTTATAGAATTAACACACATTGCTTCATAAAGTCCAACGAAACCTGCTGAATAATGTGTAATATATTGAATTGCACACCGCTTTCTATAGCTTTTTATACACTGCGTCATTTTGTAGTTGCATGACGTTAATAAAAGTTCTAAATAACGTTCCTAGAGTGATTATTTTTTTGTTTTTATTATGTCTCATAATAACAAGCCGTTTGAGAAGACAGAGAAGACTTACATCAGCCCCTTATAGAAAACTGAAATGCCATCAGCTATGCTGTTCAATGCAATCCCAGTGTATTGATTTGAAGGAATACTGGCATTCATATACAAATTGATTATCAGAAATAACTACACACTGGTTTTAGAATGTATATCATACAATAATAATAATAATAATAATAATAATAATAATAATAATAATAATACAACTATGGCCAAACGTTTAGCGTCACCTAGTATTTTAGGGTTGTAATCAAAGAAACAAAATGATATCGCAAAAGTCTACCGGAAGCCATAATAGCAGTAGAGTCGTATTTCATGTTAGATTTCGAAATGTCACATTCTTCAATTTTCTGTCATAGTTAATTATATGGATAACTAAAAAAACACACAAAAAAAACAGCCTTGCTATATTCCAGTTAAACAAGTCGACCGCTTCATTATGAACGCTCAGGGCGACAGTAACCTTTCACCTCGTGATATTTTAAGAGTCAAAAAGCTCCCGTCTGTAAAATCTCATCACCGCCTCAGCCGGTCCTGCAGTTCAGCGACGCCTGCGCCCGTGGCTGTAATTCAAAATCATTCTCAATGTTCATTACGCTTAGGTCAGTGTTTCTAAATGTAGCGTCGTTGTGAACGTGTTGATATTTCTGTTTGAATTTAATAAGACGGTCCTTATTAAACGCACACTATTAAAAACACAAACTAAACAGGTATTGGCCATGTGAACATTCAGATTGTAATATGATACAGCCGCGCAACCTAATCAACATCGTTATTTAGTATGTTGAAATACAAGACAACCTACAAAAAAATGCATACCGCGCTACTGTGTGGGAAGCAGAAATGTCATTTGAGAAAACTTCCTAAATGCTGAACATGTACAAATGTTTTAAGAACATTTGTAATTTAAATAAAGTTCTCTATTTTTCATCCTAGTGTATTTTGTTCTTTAAAATGTTTTACAAAGTGATGTTTTTTTAGCTTGACCCCAGGGGCATCTTCCCCGAGGACGGGGCAAAACTGTATTTTCTTTGAACATTTTTCATGGTGTTTGTACGTTGATTTATGACTTTTATATACACACAGGGCGAGGCAATCCACATACAGGTGAAGGGCGGGCGCGAACCCGGGTCCTCTCGCACTAAAGCATAGCGCCGATACCGCTGTACAAAACAGCCTTTGCAAGGGGCGCATATCGGGCTTCGTGTGTGATTACGTCACCTACCAGCCCTGCTGTGTACTACTCCCGTGCACGCTACAATCATTTTATTTTCACAACTTGTAGTCTGTCATCTTGAGACACATTATGATTTTAACTGGCTCTAAGCAAATTCTTCATCGAACTCTCCCTACTTCAGAATTTGGTACAGTAACAGGCTGTGCCAGTAGGTTCTCTACTGATTCAAGACACTTATTAAAACGCCATCATTCTAATGGTTTTAAAAACGAAAAGCTGTATTTACTATCTGTGACACAGCAGAGCCAGGTTACATAAACCACGCTGAGAGAGAGAGAGGGAGAGAGAGAGAGAGAGAGAGAGAGAGAGAGAGAGAGAGAGAGAGAGAGAGAGAGAGAGAGAGAGAGAGAGAGAGAGAGAGAGAGAGAGAGAGAGAGAGAGAGAGAGAGAGGGAGAGAGAGAGGCAGAAAGACAGAGAGGGAGGGAGGGGGAAAGAGAGGGAGAGAGAGGGAGGGAGAGAGAGAAACAGAGAGAGAGAGAGAGAGGAGAGGAGAAAGAGAAAGACAGAGAGGGAGAGAGAGCCAGAGTCAGAGAGAGAGCGAGAGAGAGGGAGAGAGAGAGGCAGAAAGACAGAGAGGGAGGGAGGGAGGGAGAGAGAGAGCGAGGGAGGGACGGAGGGAGGGGGAGAGAGAGGGAGAAGGAGAGAGAGAAACAGAGAGAGAGAGAGAGAGGAGAGGAGAAAGAGAAAGACAGAGAGGGAGAGAGAGCCAGAGTCAGAGAGAGACCGAGAGGCAGAGAGAGAGAGAGGGAGAGAGAGAGAGGGAGAGAGAGAGGCAGAAAGACACAGAGGGAGGGAGGGTTGAAAGAGAGGGAGAGAGAGAGCGAGGGAGGGAGAGAGGGAGAAGGAGAGAGAGAGAAACAGAGAGAGAGAGAGAGAGGAGAGGAGAAAGAGAAAGACAGAGAGGGAGAGAGAGCCAGAGTCAGAGAGAGAGCGAGAGAGAGGGAGAGAGAGAGGCAGAAAGACAGAGAGGGAGGGAGGGAGGGAGGGAGAGAGAGAGCGAGGGAGGGACGGAGGGAGGGGGAGAGAGAGGGAGAAGGAGAGAGAGAAACAGAGAGAGAGAGAGAGAGGAGAGGAGAAAGAGAAAGACAGAGAGGGAGAGAGAGCCAGAGTCAGAGAGAGACCGAGAGGCAGAGAGAGAGAGAGGGAGAGAGAGAGAGGGAGAGAGAGAGGCAGAAAGACACAGAGGGAGGGAGGGTTGAAAGAGAGGGAGAGAGAGAGCGAGGGAGGGAGAGAGGGAGAAGGAGAGAGAGAGAAACAGAGAGAGAGGCAGAGAGAGAGAGAGAGAGAGATGTGTATGTGCCAGGGTTGTGTAACCCGACCTGTCGGTTTACATAATCATTTTATTGCTGCCCTAGAAAAGTGAAGTGGGTCGACTCTTCACAAAGCCTTGGAGCACAGCGAAGGCACATGCTCGGAATATAAACAGCACAAGAGCTTCCAAATAGGCCACAGAGTCGAGAGAACAATGAATGCTTAACTACAAAACAAAAGCCAGATTCAATGCAGTGGTATGACATGCAAAGTACTCCATACTGGGCATGGCAATGCAAGTTACTAGTACAAGATGAATGGGATGGAAAGAGAGAGCTTGGGGTTACAGAGCACTTTGAAAGTATCTCGCCAGTGTGGGATTAAAAAAGCAAAGTGTGGTGATACAAGTGTAGGGAGTTCATGCAAGCTTTGATGTTCTGAAGATGTTGTGGAGACACCTGATTTGAACCATGAAACAGCACGCATCTCTTTGGCTGTGGATGAGTGGTGCTGCTTGACACACTGCTGTTACAGATTCAGACCCTGTCAGTGAGATGAGAGGAGTGAAGGCGCTCGCCTGAGACACTCTGCCCCTAGTGGATGGAAATATAACGTCACTCTGTTCTCATAGAACACGTTTCACTCTTCTTAAATCAACCGGGGCAGAGTGTTGCAGGGGGGAACAAATTAACGGTTACACTCTGGTGTGCCCGCTGAACTCAGAGAGAAGATGTGCTTTAGAGCCTATTTCAGGGTGCTTTAAGAAAGTCAGTGGCTTCACAGTGCAGGGGGAAATGTAGTGCTAAAGACCTGAGTCTGAAACCATCAGGAGAATCAAACAAGATGCATTTTAAAAACTCGAGCAGCAAAGAATCACTCAGAAGCATCTGAAGATACTCACCTATCATCCCTCCGGATGTGTCTACACATTTTTAGACGTTGATTTTCAAAGACTTTTTGTTACGAGATGGATTGTATACATTTCTTTAGGAGCTTTCTCTATATTACCAGACCCATATGGATGGATGTACTGTACATGTCTATAGATTACATTTAAAGTTTAATTTTTTTTTTAACCAGCTCGTGTTTTTGTTCTTTGACATCACTTCCACCATTTATATTTTCAACCTTCCTACATGCCTGGAATAAAGTCCACAAAATCCACTTCAAATTGCATTACCAAGTATTATACATCTTAAAACCACTCACTGAAAACCAACCCAAAAAAAAAAAAAATAAAACATGAAAGAAAATGTTTTCCCTTTGGTCAGGAAAGCATTTCCATGACCTCCTCTCCCTCCTCTCTGCTCTCTCATCAAGGCAAACTAGGTCAGTCAGTTTCGTAAACATACCAAGACCCTTGTGGTTCGTTGCCTAGCAACCCGGGCCTCTCTCTGGCTCGCAGCCTGCCGTTTTAAGTTTGAAAAGCCGTCTCAAAGACCAGGCCTTCTGTAATTGATAAAGGTGGTACATTTCCATGACTTGGAGCTGGGTGACGAGAATACTTCAGGCAGGAATGTTTACAGCTCAGGGCTTATTATAGCTTGCAAAGGCAGAAAGGCCAACAACTTCAGAAAAAGTCCGAAGTATTTCGAGGACTGTGGCTCTAGTGGTTAGAGCTGAGGAGGGACTGGGAGGGAGGGAGGCAGTGTGGCTCTAGTGGAGCTGAGGAGGGACTGGGAGGGAAGCAGTGTGGCTCTAGTGGTTAGAGCTGAGGAGGGACTGGGAGGGAAGCAGTGTGGCTCTAGTGGTTAGAGCTGAGGAGGGACTGGGAGGGAAGCAGTGTGGCTCTAGTGGAGTTGAGGAGGGACTGGGAGGGAAGCAGTGTGGCTCTAGTGGAGCTGAGGAGGGACTGGGAGGGAGGGAAGCAGTGTGGCTCTAGTGGAGCTGAGGAGGGACTGGGAGGGAGGCAGGCAGTGTGGCTCTAGTGGAGCTGAGGAGGGACTGGGAGGGAGGGAAGCAGTGTGGCTCTAGTGGAGCTGAGGAGGGACTGGGAGGGAGGGAAGCAGTGTGGCTCTAGTGGAGCTGAGGAGGGACTGGGAGGGAGGGAAGCAGTGTGGCACTAGTGGAGCTGAGGAGGGACTGGGAGGGAGGGAAGCAGTGTGGCTCTAGTGGAGCTGAGGAGGGACTGGGAGGGAGGGAAGCAGTGTGGCTCTAGTTGAGCTGAGGAGGGACTGGGAGGGAGGCAGTGTGGCTCTAGTGGAGCTGAGGAGGGACTGGGAAGGAGGGAAGCAGTGTGGCTCTAGTGGAGCTGAGGAGGGACTGGGAGGGAGTGAAGCAGTGTGGCTCTAGTGGAGCTGAGGAGGGACTGGGAAGGAGGGAAGCAGTGTGGCTCTAGTGGTTAGAGCTGAGGAGGGACTGGGAGGGAGGGAGGCAGTGTGGCTCTAGTGGAGCTGAGGAGGGACTGGGAAGGAGGGAAGCAGTGTGCCCAGCACAGTGATCCCCACAGCACACTGCCTGCCTGCCTGCCTGGTACTGACCACAGCACTGCAGCGGATCACCAGCAGGGTGGACTGTGTGTGCGTGCCACTGGGATTTCAGAATGGGATAGTTTTTACACGAGGGGTAGAAGAGGAGCTCAGTTTACACTGAGCTCCTCAAACCCACTGCCTTCCACACTGCAGCCCAGCGCTTTCTTTATCTAACCACTGAGCTCCTCAAACCCACTGCCTTCCACACTGCAGCCCAGCGCTTTCTTTATCTAACCACTGAGCTCCTCGAACCCACTGCCTTCCACACTGCAGCCCAGCGCTTTCTTTATCTAACCACTGAGCTCCTCAAACCCACTGCCTTCCACACTGCAGCCCAGCGCTTTCTTTATCTAACCACTGAGCTCCTCGAACCCACTGCCTTCCACACTGCAGCCCAGCGCTTTCTTTATCTAACCACTGAGCTCCTCAAACCCCACTGCCTTCCACACTGCAGCCCAGCGCTTTCTTTATCTAACCACTGAGCTCCTCGAACCCACTGCCTTCCACACTGCAGCCCAGCGCTTTCTTTATCTAACCACTGAGCTCCTCAAACCCACTGCCTCCCACACTGCAGCCCAGCGCTTTCTTTATCTAACCACTGAGCTTCTCGAACCCACTGCCTTCCACACTGCAGCCCAGCGCTTTCTTTATCTAACCACTGAGCTTCTCGAACCCACTGCCTTCCACACTGCAGCCCAGCGCTTTCTTTATCTAACCACTGAGCTCCTCAAACCCACTGCCTTCCACACTGCAGCCCAGCGCTTTCTTTATCTAACCACTGAGCTCCTCAAACCCACTGCCTCCCACACTGCAGCCCAGCGCTTTCTTTATCTAACCACTGAGCTTCTCGAACCCACTGCCTTCCACACTGCAGCCCAGCGCTTTCTTTCTCTAACCACTGAGCTACTCAAACCCACTGCCTTCCACACTGCAGCCCAGCGCTTTCTTTATCTAACCACTGAGCTCCTCAAACCCCACTGCTTTCCACACTGCAGTCCAGCGCTTTCTTTATCTAACCACTGAGCTCCTCAAACCCACTGCCTTCCACACTGCAGTGATATCAAAGGCACCTCTCTGTGATTTAATCTGATATGACGCTCTCCCCGCGGCTGAATGTATAAAAAGACACAAGTCTGAACGTCACTGTGGAAAGGCAGAAGCCGGGCCTTGTAAACATGAAGTGATCCGAGGCCAGGGGCTGTCCTGAAACGCTCCTCTGACTACAGGGGGAGTGAAGTGAGGCACTGTCCCCACAAGGGCGAGCAGAACACCCCTAAATGTCTTTCAGCAGATACTGTAAAAAAAACAGAGGAAAAGGATTGGTGATTTTGTTAATTAATTATCTCGAGGCAGCATTTATATTTTAAAGTTTATTTATAGTTTCTAATAGTATAATAATAATAATAATAATAATAATAATAATAATAATAATATCGCCTTCTCCTGCTCGGATCATTAATACTATTCGGACACCAGACAGCGTGAACATCTGATCAGTGTTATTATTTAATTGGGAAAGTCCGTGTAAATTAGGGTTATAAATTACTAATTAACAGGATCTAATTAGCAACTGAAATATATTGAGAACTGAAATACCAATTTTACAAAATAAAAAAATATATATATCTTGAATAAACCTACACACGTTTATTGAAGATATATATATATATATATATATATTATTATTATTATTTTGTAAGATTTGTGTTATCACAATGATTCGGATAATTAAGAACCAGTATAAATTAAGCAAGTGTTTAGCGCTGAATTCACGTGTTTATTGCTTTCAGTTTAAGGGTCACTTAAAAACCCCGACCCGTCCCAAAGTGTCCTGAAATTATGGGGTCAGGTGGCGACTCTAATCACAATCCTCTGCCTGCCTCTCTGCGCTGATTGGGTGAAAACATTAATGACTGACTGGATCCCTCGGGACACCTTCCAGCACCTTGTGGAGTCTGTGGTCCTAATAAACTGAAGACACCAACCAACAGCAAACAAGGTGCTTCTGAAAAGACTCCTCCGGGCTGATTAGGGGGGGAGGGGGAGCATATTAAGGGGAGCAGTGTGGAGCAGTGAGGGTCGTGGGTTCAATCCCAGGTGGGGGGACACTGCTGCTGTACCCATGAGCAAGGTACTTTACCTAGATTGCTCCAGTAAAAACCCAACTGTATAAGGGTAATTGTATGTAAAAATAATGTGATATCTTGTAACAATTGTAAGTCGCCCTGGATAAGTTTGTTAAGAAATTAATTGCACAGCGTCGAGCACTGAAACCCGCGCAGCCCTAATATCATCCCCTAACTTCATAAGTGACAGTGTTCTACTCCCCCTAGTGGGGAGAATGGTCCACTTCACTCCCCCTGTAGTCAGAGGAGCGTTTCAGGACAGCCCCTGGCCTCGGATCACTTCATGTTTACAAGGCCGGCTTCTGCCTTTCCACAGTGAGGTTCAGAGACGTGTCTTTTTATACATTCAGCCGCGGGCAGAGCGTCATATCAGATTAAATCACAGAGAGGACCGTTTGTTTTTTCTTTTCTTTTATCTAGCTATTTCTGGATCACATTATTTGTGAAAGTGTGGTTTTGACCACTCTAATGTTACCCTTGGTAAAGTTTCAGTAAGTCAGTGTAAGAGCTAAACACCCTCCCTCTGCTCTGTGCTGGTGGAGCAGAGAAAGAGAAAGGGAGGCTCTTATACTCTCTGAACAGCCTCCCTCTGTGCTGGTGGAGCAGAGAAAGAGAAAGGGAGGCTCTTATACTCTCTGAACAGCCTCCCTCTGCTCTGTGCTGGTGGAGCAGAGACAGAGAAAGGGAGGCTCTTATACTCTCTGAACAGCCTCCCTCTGTGCTGGAGGAGCAGAGAAAGAGAAAGGGAGAGGCTCTTATACTCTCTGAACAGCCTCCCTCTGTGCTGGTGGAGCAGAGAAAGAGAAAGGGAGGCTCTTATACTCTCTGAACAGCCTCCCTCTGCTCAGTGCTGCTGGAGCAGAGAAAGAGAAAGGGAGGCTCTTATACTCTCTGAACAGCCTCCCTCTGCTGTGTGCTGGAGAAGCAGAGAAAGAGAAAGGGAGGCTCTTATACTCTCTGAACAGCCTCCCTCTGTGCTGAAGGAGCAGAGAAAGAGAAAGGGAGGCTATTATACTCTCTGAACAGCCTCCCTCTGCTCTGTTCTGTAGAAGAGAAAGGGAGGCTCTTATACTCTCTGAACAGCCTCCCTCTGCTCAGTGCTGCTGGAGCAGAGAAAGAGAAAGGGAGGCTCTTATACTCTCTGAACAGCCTCCCTCTGCTCTGTGCTGGCGGAGCAGAGACAGAGAAAGGGAGGCCCTTATACTCTCTGAACAGCCTCCCTCTGTGCTGGAGGAGCAGAGAAAGAGAAAGGGAGGCTATTATACTCTCTGAACAGCCTCCCTCTGCTCTGTGCTGGCGAAGCAGAGAAAGAGAAAGGGAGGCTCTTATACTCTCTGTACAGCCTCCCTCTGTGCTGGTGGAGCAGAGAAAGAGAAAGGGAGGCTCTTATACTCTCTGAACAGCCTCCCTCTGCTCTGTGCTGGCGAAGCAGAGAAAGAGAAAGGGAGGCTCTTATACTCTCTGTACAGCCTCCCTCTGTGCTGGTGGAGCAGAGAAAGAGAAAAGGAGGCTCTTATACTCTCTGAACAGCCTCCCTCTGCTCTGTCCTGGTGGAGCAGAGACAGAGAAAGAGAGGCTCTTACAGTCTCATAGCTACTTGTTCTGTGTTAGGAAATCCATCCCGTGTTGAGTTACAGTGTTACTCACTTTTGCTTCCTGCAATGCAATAGCTGGCCTCTGTTATGCAATGTTATCTTTTCTTTCTTGTTAGTGTACGGTTCTGACGCACGTAAGGCACGGATTTCAGTAACCCTGTATCCGTCCTCGGCGTGCCAACAGCAACAATAACATTGCTATCAATTTCTCCAACAGTGTATTATTATTATTGTACCGGGAAACGAACCGTGTTAAAGAACACCGTCTTTTTAAGCGTGCACAAACCCAGCCTCAGAAAACCAAACTGAAGAGCGCGTCTCTTATCTGTTCTACGTGTTTGAAGCTCTAATTTAACACGAGGTACTGGGAAACGTAACAAAAGTTTAAAGTCTTGGTACATTTATATATATATATA
Organism: Acipenser ruthenus; assembly: GCF_902713425.1. Lineage (NCBI taxonomy): Eukaryota > Metazoa > Chordata > Actinopteri > Acipenseriformes > Acipenseridae > Acipenser > Acipenser ruthenus. Next base: position 10,471,387 of record NC_081224.1, on the reverse strand, counting down.
TATATATATAGAGAGAGAGAGAGAGAGAGAGAGAGAGAGAGAGAGAGAGAGAGAGAGAGAGAGAGAGAGAGAGAGAGAGAGAGAGAGAGAGAAATAATAATAATAATAATAATAATTATTATTATTATTATTTATTTCTTAGCAGACGCCCTTATCCAGGGCGACTTACAATCGTAAGCAAATACATTTCAAGTGTTACAATAGAAGTAATACAATAAGAGCAAGAAATACAATAACTTTTGTTCAAGCAAAGTACAAGTGTTACAAAATACAATTCAATAATATCATTATTATAGCAATATTGGCAATGTGTTGTTGTTGTTGTCGTTGTTGTTCTTCATATATAAAAGTTTGTCTGTCTGTCTGTTTCTTTCTGCATTCGGACCCGCAGGAGCCAGCGCAACCAAACTCTGCATGATCTCCTCTTTCATCCAGGGGAAGGTCGAGGGCTGTGCTTGGATCCAAAATTTCATGCGGTGTTTTAATTTCCTTCTTTATAACTGTAGTAAGGCATTTGTCTTTACTGAGAACCTAGTTGTTTTGTGGACTCGCACAATTGTGTAAAACTCTTAACTCAATTTAAAGCAGAACCTTTATCATTTAAAATAAATAAATAAATAAATAATCTTTGAAGCAGCTTTACAGCAGCAGGAGGTTATCATCAGTATCTAAAGGGGGGGAGTTAGCGAGTGGAATACAACGAGTTCCCGAAAGCCTGACTGAACTGCACAGCGCCTCCGTAACGTTACAATCACAGCTTTGCTGCCCCCGTGTGGTGTAACATGCTATGACAAATATTGAGGGTTTATTTTCAGTGACACACAGACGGTAATGCGTTACTGTAACGAGTTACACTTGTGTGCAAGTAACTTGTAACTGTAACATTACTTTATCAACTCCGATAGTGACGTCAAAGATAATACGATTGTAAATTATAGTTTACCATGTATAATGTTATTATTATTTATTAGCAGACACCCTTATCCAGGCGACTTACAATTGTTACAAGATATCACATTATACACTATTTCACATTATTTTTACATACAATTACCCATTTATACAGTTGGGTTTTTACTGGAGCAATCTAGGTAAAGTACCTTGCTCAAGGGTACAGCAGCAGTGTCCCCCACCTGGGATTGAACCAACGACCCTCCGGTCAAGAGTCCAGAGCCCTAACCACTACTCCACACTGCTCCAAACTTTATTAACATTCAAATACAAATAAAAGAGAAAGGCACAATATTCAGCATTTGAGCAGGCGGTCCATTTACAAAGCTGCAGCGTCACAGCGTTGCGCACGGATCCACACGGCTGCAATCACAGCCCCCTGGCATCGCAGCATCACAGCGTTAGAACTACAGGGCAGTGCTCAGCCCGTGCATGTTGAAAACTGCAGTTCAGCAGTGACTGGAGCTAATTCCACACATTCCATGCCTTTCCCCTGGCCATGAACCGGCATTCACTTTATAAGTCTAGAAATGTGCAGTTTTGAAAGAAACACGTGTTTCTGGTGCTACAGTGCACTCGGTTGAAGACATCTCAGTTTGCAAGGCATGTTTTCAGATTGACCTCCTGGAGAGTGAAATTGGCTCCACCCCTTTCGTCCTTTCTAACCCAGCAGTAACCAACCAGCTCCTCCCCCTAATGACTGACGCGCTTTGCAGCCAGTAAGCTGCTGCTGAAGGCGGAGTTAGTAAACAGCGGAGAGCACTTTCACAGCGCGCTTGCCCTGACAGAATGTTTTTTGACATAATCAGGCATTAATTAATTCACAGAAATAACAGTCAGTCACTTGGATGCTTATAGATCTGCCGCTGAGAGGAGAGCGCTGTAAGCAATGTAAACAGGCAGATAGGCTCAGCGTTTATCCGGGTTTAATTCATTTAGCTTCAATACAATTGTATTTTTAAACTTGGATATTAAACTATTAAATTATTCTACAAATCTTGCAATGTCTGGTTAATTGATCTATTTAGTTGCAAAAGCAAAAATGAAAGATATACACACATATCCAGTATTCATATATAATATACATAACATATAATACAAATACTGTAATACATCATAGTGTATATATATATATATATATATATATATATATATATATATATATATATATATATACTGGACAGCATTCTTAATAAAAGCTTCACTCGTTGTCAAATATCCGCGATTTCATTTAGAAACTGATACGGATTAACAATGTTTAATCCTGTCTCGAAATGTCCGGTTTAATTACATACAGTTCATGTAAATGTATACAAACGTATTATTCCAGTAAGCATTCATTTCTGTTGTCTATGGTTTAGAAATGTGCAGCAAAAACATGTTTTTATAAAGAAAAGGAGATTTATTACAGCTCTGAAGGACACTGTCTGTAGAGAGAAACACAAAGACATCGAAGAGGAAGTAAACAACCTTAGATACATATATTATGATGTGTTTATTTCTCAGACGCCTTTATCCAAGGCGACTTACAGAGACTCGGGTGTGTGAACTATGCATCAGCTGCAGAGTCACTTACAACTACGTCTCACCCGAAAGACGGAGCACAAGGAGGTGAAGTGACTTGCTCAGGATCACACAATGAGTCAGTGGCTGAGGTGGGATTTGAACCGGGGACCTCCTGGTTACAAGCCCTTTTCTTTAACCACTGGACCACACAGCCTCCTACATAGCCTTGTAGGCTATGTGTGTGTATCTTGATTTTTGATTTTGCAACTAAAATCAATTAATCAGACATTGCAAGATTTGTAGAATAATTTAATAGTTTAAAAATATACTTGTATTGAAGCTAAATGAATTAAACTCGGATAAACGCTGAGCCTATCTGCCTGTTTACATTGCTTACAGCTCTCTCCTCTCAGCGGCAGATCTGTAAGCATGCATCTCACTCAAAGTCATCCGTTGGCGGGTCTAGTTCTGTATATGTTTTTAATGGTATATGGTTTAAACACCAGTCCACCGCTCACTTGTCTCTCCCGCGATGCTTCATTTACTTGTTCGTTTCTGCTTGGTTTCGATTTTCATCTCATTTACTCAAAGCATTACAGGCAACTGTGAGACGCGCTACATGGATCTGGCCACTAGAGGGGGCACTGCAGTTGGGTTTTAGCTGAATGAAGGATCCGTGCGCTGCGTGGATTGCGTGCCGCGTGTTCAGGCGTGTCGCTTCTTGTGCAGCGCCAGGTGGTCGGACCGGGAGAATGCCCGCTCGCACCGCTGGCACTGGAACGGGCGCTGGCCGGTGTGCTTGCGGTAATGTCGGGTCAGCTCATCGGAGCGGGCGAACTTCCAGCCGCAGCCCTGCCAGGTGCAGTGGTAGGGCTTCTCACCTGCAGACACAGAGCCAGAGAGATTCACTGAGCCGCCCCCTTTCAATGTGAACCCCTCCCTTGTACAGCACAACACGAGGGACGCTGTAAGCACTTTCAGATCTCTCTCTTTTTACATTTCCCTCACTGGGCTTTTACATTACAGAGTTTTCATGTGCCTTCACCTGGCTGTGAGCTTGCCTGGAGAATTTTAACTGCCGGTAGGGAACACCCCAACATCTGTTCTGTTTTATGTTCACCTTTTGAACTTTTTTTAAGAGAGCACTCCCCTGCCCGCACAAGCACTAGTTTTTTTTTTTATAGATGGTTATTTTTTTTTTCCAGTCACTTTTAAAGCAGCACAGGTTTTGTCATGTTGATTTTAATCTGTGTCTGTTTTAACCTTGTACAAAGCACGATTGTCTTGGTGTTTTTAAATGTATTTCAAATGCTTTTGAAACCAAATGTATGTCTGTATGCACGAATGTCATCTTTGAAAGAAATGTAAAATGAATGAAAAAAAGAATGGGTGTAAATGTAAAATATGTAAAATCTCAAATAAAGAGTATTTACAATGCTTTTTCAACGGCTGTGCTATGCATTTCTCACCATGGATGGCTATGGTTTTTTTGAGTGCTTTCTCTATCCACTTAGCTGTTTTTACTGTGGGAAAGGTTCGGGCACGAAGTGAGAGCCTCAGTGTTTACTCACCCGTGTGTGTGCGCCGGTGTGCTTTCAGGTGTGAGCTCTTGGTGTAGGTCTTGCTGCAGCCCGGGTGCTCGCAGCAATGCACGGCCACTCGCTTCCTGGCTGCTGTCTTGCCCCTGCGCTTCCCCTCCAGGTCACTGGAGGGCGCTAGCAGAGTCAAGCCAGCGTTGAAAAAACAAGAAGACGGAGGAGCTGGGGTGACGAACAAGCCGGTGTGCTCTGGGGGTTGAAACTGGAGGTATTGCTGGCTCTGGAACAGGTCCTGGTAGGAACCGCTGTGGGGGTAATTGTGAAGCAAGCCGAGGTGTTGCATCATGGGAGGCTGGTGATGTAACGCCCGGTCTGGGCGGAAGTGCCCTTCGATGGAAGGACCGCCGGTCACTTTGGGGTCCCAATCTCCACTCCACCCGTTCCCCAGAAAGAACCCTAAGCAGTCTCTAGAGGGATCCCCGATGCTGGGGTGCAGTTTTTGGTGCTCAGTGTAGTGAGCCTGGCTATCCACAGTGGTGTAGGTCGATGGAACCTGCTGAGACGCCAGCAGATCGGCCATCAAGCTGCTGCTAGGATCCGCTGCATTCTCCCTGAGGTGGTGCAGCCCCCCGTTCCCGCGCCTCGCGCTGGCCTGCTGGGGCGGGTGGGAGTTGCAGTCCAATGCTGAGCCCAGCTCACAGCCGGGAGTGTTGAAGCCGGACACAAAGAACTCCAGGTCCCAGCATGCACTGCTCGGGTCCCTCTGTTCTTGCTGCAGCAGGGGCTGGGGGGGAAGGTCAGGCTGGAGCTCGGAGGAGGTCGGCGCAGGAGGAGGGTGATCGTCCGACTTCCACCACTGCGACACAAAGAACATGCCAGTGAAATATCCCCAAGAGCCTTTCATACAAAACCCATATACAGAAAAAGCCCTTTAAACAAGACCAGCAGTAAAGTGGGGAGTTTATAATAAAATACGTTTACCAGTGCTGCAGAGTCATGTTTTGTATGTGAGTAACTACAGTACATGGCAATGGGGGAAGAGGTGCTTGAGATGTGAAGTGTGACCAATCAGCTCCATCAGCCTCTACCCCTGCTGGCTGTGCGGAGCAGCGTTTTACCCTGAAGATGCCCGAGCAAGCAGCCTCGGCAGCACAATGCCTTGGGAGCTGCACGGTACACAGGGCCTGATAGCACGCTGTCTGACTGGTGCTGATAGGGCTCTGCGGTGCAGCAATGGATAATGTAACATGCACAGGACAATTCCACCAATGCAGACGCATCCCTTATAAAAGATTCCCGCAGTAAATCGCCACGGCAATCCTGCTGTGTTCCCGTGCTTTTCCCTTTGTAATACTTTCCGATTTAAAATGATTATAATGTTTTTATTTTAATATGCTTTACCGTGCATCTCAGTTTTACACCCTGGCTTTGAATCCTTATTTACTGAAACACGTCCCACAAGAAGTACGAGAGGAAAGGACTCAAGAGAATTCATTGAAAAATAAAGAAATAGAATGCAGTTTATTATTATAATAATAATAATAATAATAATAATAATAATAATAATAATGTTCCTTTTGTGTAAAAATTATATATATATATATATATATATATATATATATATATATATATATATATATATATATATATATATAGATATATATAAATATATGAGTGTGTATATCCTTATCCAGGGCGACTTACAATTGTTACAAGATATCATTTACATTATATATACATTTACATTATTTATTCAACATTATTTTTTACATACAATTCCCCATTTATACAGTTGGGTTTTTACTGGAGCAATCTAGGTAAAGTACCTTGCTCAAGGGTACAGCAGCAGTGTCCCCCACCTGGGATTGAACCCACGACCCTCCGGTCAAGAGTCCAGATCCCTAACCACTACATTACTTGTTAATAATAACAATGCTAAGACTGTTACTAATATTATTAATATTAACTAGAAGACAAGGTCATGGTATGTATACACTTCCATCTGCATTGGTAGCAGCAGCCTCCAGATCCCCTATAATCATTTTTGTAATAAAAATACCAAACCCCACACACACAGCAACAGAATTACCTTGAGAGAGTCCTGAGAAGAGTAGAAACTCCTGAAGGAGGGCAGCGCAGCTTGTGTGAGTGCCATCCTCGCAGCCTCTCAGCAGTGTCACGATATTCTCTTGAGTCTGTCCTGGTATTACAGACACTTCCAATGACTTCAAGTTTCACTGCTCTAAATGCTTAGCTTCCATTCCCTCCCTCCCTCCCTGTGACACTGTTCAGAACTTTGAGACACTTCAAATTCTGCCCCGCCCATTATTGAGTGGGTGGAGGGAGCGCCCTTTCTCTTAGGGGGTGAGGGAGGGAGCAGTTCAGTCTCCATGCCTCAAGCCTTCCCTGGACTGGAGGGAGCACCCTTTCTCTTAGGGGGTGAGGGAGGAAGCAGTTCAGTCTCCGTGCCTCAAGCCTTCCCTGGACTGGAGGGAGCACCCTTTCTCTTAGGGGGTGAGGAAGGGAGCAGTTCAGTCTCCGTGCCTCAAGCTTGCCCTGGACTGGAGGGAGCACCCTTTCTCTTAGGGGGTGAGGGAGGTAGGGAGCAGTTCAGTCTCCATGCCTCAAGCCTGCCCTGGACTGGAGGGAGCACCCTTTCTCCTTGCATCACAAACCAGAGCTGTATTGTCCTTATATTTGAAACAGGGTTATACATGAGTCACCAAATTACGAATGCAATACAGTAGCTATAACTCATAAAGCACAGGAGACACCCAACGAAAGCCTTCTGCAGATCTACACTCTCCAGAATAGAGCCTTCTGTGTCAAAATATGAACCCCTCGTAGCTACCCTGGGCTCTGCTGTTTTTGCATGCACGTTCTGAGCTTGCTGCTGTTTTTTTTTTTTGTAATGAAAAGTGTTTTCTAGGAAGGAGTGTGTGAAATGGGAGATTAAGAGCAGTGTCGTTTACTATCTCTCTGACCCCTATGGCAACTAGAGTGTCCTGCAGAAGATAGGCAGGGCTCATCCCATACCTTCACCAGGCTGGGACAGATAAGGGGAGCTTGTCTGTCTTCAGTAAAGACAGGCACACTTTCTCTATCTCTTGTTTATTCAAATTTTTTTTTTCATTTTGTTAACAAAAGTCTACAGCTCTGGCCCAAAGTTTTGCATCACCTAGAATTTTAGGATTGCGACATAATTAAAAAACTATATGAATATAATTTAGATCTTTGATTTAACATCAAATAAATTACAAAATGATATTGCGAAAGTCTACCGGAAGGAAGCCATCATAGTAGTACAGTATTTCATGTTCGATTTTGAAATGTCACATTTTAGTCCGTTTTTGTGTTAAGTGCTATATTTAGATATGTTAAGGTAACATTATTCAGCAGGTTTCACTCGACTTTACGAAGCACAATTGGTTAATTCTATAGGGTGACGCAAAACCTTTGGCCAGGGTGTATGAGATGGATTTTCTCTTGAACACATTTTTCCTATATTTTTCCTCTCATTAAATGACTGTTTGATCTTTGTGCATTATACAGGTGTAAGTGACCAGTCTGGATCATCATATTGTGATACACCTCGCACTGCGACCTGTACGTCACGATACAATCATGACATTACTATGTCATCGCAGCCAGCGCTCCAGATAAGGTTTTCGTTCGTTCAGTAATTTACTCCCTAGTTTAGACCCTGCGTGAGTGAAATGTTTTTTTGGTTGAGTAAAATGCCACACTGCCTTAAAGTCGTGAGTACTTTCAATAAATACAATGCATACAGCTTTCCTTATTTTCCACCTGAAAAAAAAAATCCAACAGTCTTTGATTTTCATATTTATGGACTAATAAAATGAAAGTTAAACTTAGTTTTGGCACAGGTCACATATTCAATACCTTTTATTATTATTTATTTCTTAGCAGACGCCCTTATCCAGGGCGACTTACAATTGTTACAAGATATCACATTATACATTATACAGATATCACATTATTTTACATACAATTACCCATTTATACAGTTGGGTTTTTACTAGAGCAATCTAGGTAAAGTACCTTGCTCAAGGTTACAACAGCAGTGTCCCCCACTGGGGATTGAACCCACAACCTTCCGGTCAAGAGTCCAGAGCCCTAACCACTACTCCACACTGCTGCCCTTTTACAATTTTTAATGCTTGAATCAGATCACCGCGTAGTCTTCTTTGTTCAAGACTCAATAGATTAAATTATTTTAGCCTGTCTGCATACGACATGCCTTTTAAACCCAGGATAATTCTGGTTGCTCTTCTTTGAACTCTTTCTAGAGCAGCAATATCCTTTTGTAACGAGGCGACCAGAACTGAACACAGTATTCTAGGTGAGGTCTTACTAATGCATTGTAGAGTTTTAACATTACTTCCCTTGATTTAAATTCAACACTTCTCACAATATATCCGAACATCTTGTAGCCTTTTTTATAGCTTCCCCACATTGTCTAGATGAAGACATTTCTGAGTCAACATAAACTCCTAGGTCTTTTTCATAGATTCCTTCTTCAATTTCAGTATCTCCTATATGATATTTATAATGCACATTTTTATTGCCTGCATGCAGTACCTTACACTTGTCTCTATTAAATGTAATTTGCCATGTGTCTGCCCAGTTCTGAATGCTGTCTAGATCATTTTGAATGACCTTTGCTGCTGCAACAGTGTTTGCCACTCCTCCTATTTTTGTGTCGTCTGCAAATTTAATGAGTTTGCTTACTATACCAGAATCTAAATCATTAATGTAGATTAGGAATAGCAGAGGACCTAATACTGATCCCTGTGGTACTCCACTGGTTACCATATGCTAGAGGAAGGGCAGCAAAGACCTCTTGGCACATGGAAAAGAAAAGTTGTTTTTTTGTTGTGGTGCAACACATTTGCTTGTCGCATCGCGTCCAGTATGTAGAGGCATTGTTAAATACAGCAAAATATTTATATTATATATTAATTATTATTAATAGGCAAACACAAGGCTGTCTTACAAGGGAATATGAACCCCCAAAATATAATCCATTTTCTTGCAATGCAGGTGGGAGTGGACTTAAAGGGAATGAATGCCCCTCCCCTAGTCATTCTGCATTCGAAGAAAATGCTTTTGTGACATACCGATGAATTAATTTATATTTAACAGTACTTTAGTATAAAGCATTTCTATAAAGTGTCATTACTGTTTTTCAATGGCTTTTTATTCAAAAATAGAACACATATTTTAAAATGCTAGTTCAACATTGCACTAGGATACAACATTCCTTTTTAAAAAAAATATTGTCATGTTTTAAAATGATTCCATAAAATATATTTGTTTTGATGAGAAAGCATGAGCTGATAATATTACATATAGGAGGCTGTGTGGTCTAGTGGTTAAAGAAAAGGGCTTGTAACCAGGAGGTCCCCGGTTCAAATCCCACCTCAGCCACTGACTCATTGTGTGACCCTGAGCAAGTCACTAAACCTCCTTGTGCTCCGTCTTTCGGGTGAGACGTAGTTGTAAGTGACTCTGTAAGTCGCCTTGGATAAAGGCGTCTGCTAAATAAACAAATAATAATACAAATAATTATGCATATTTGCTAAATGTTAATGACAACAACAAAAGAAAAATATGTGTATTGGAAATATTTAAATACACTTTACTTTGAGGTGGGGACTCAGTTTGTCCCATTTCTGTAGAATGACCCTTGTAAGAGATTTACTGGAATAATCGTGTCAGCTCAAAGAAAACTCGCGATATTTGAAATGCATGCAGCTGTTTTGATTGAAATGGAAAGTAATGCAGTTGCAAGTGGATGGAATAAGCTAGTACCATATAAACGACAGTTTAGAACATTAATACCGTTGCCATGCAGTTTTTAAATCTAGTGCACAAACAGCACAGTGTTACGAATCCGTACATTCACAAACACTAGAGCACCATTATCAAATAAAATGATTTATTAACATTGTAGCGTGCATGAGGGAAGGCATCTTGCCGTGTTCAGATGGTAGCGATTTGATTCATTTCTTTTGTATTCCTGCAATGTTGTTAATAATATATTCTCACCCGGTATGCGTGCGTGTGTATTTCAGTGGAAGTACGCGTGGAGCGCTTGTGCACAGCGTGGCATCTGTACACGAGACAAGATGTGCTGGAATTTTGGCAAATATTTAACTGTGATTGGCTGATTTGTGATGAGCGATTTGTAATGGAAAACACTCGTTTTGTTTTTTTGTTATCTGGCAGCAGTCGAAACTGTTGTTTTTTTTAACAAGT